>NC_063054.1:6879581-7112081 GCF_018812025.1 Megalobrama amblycephala
ATTCTTCAATAAACAGAAAAGCATATAAAAAAGGCCAAGTAAAAAAGTGTCTTTATTATGAGGATCAAACGACGGTCATCTTATTCTCGTACAGAAAAACAGAATGTCACAGAAAGTTTTTCCTAATCAGCCATCTGCACAACAGCTCCCGGGCGGCCCATCGTGGGTTAAAACGGCCCAGGAGCCTGTGAAACTTGGCCAGATCAATCAGTCTCCATCATCAAACAGCAAAGAGGGACAGCTGTGACCCTGGACAAAAGTATCACCTCCACCCAGAGCTTATGGGGATCCATGAGAACAGGCTGCCTGAGGGTTTCTCCAACTGTGAGTACTGCCTTTCCTCTGCTGATTTCACATCGTTTATTCAGTTTTTAGCTTTTGTTCTCCAAAAATCTTCCTCCCCTGAGCAAGTCCTCTGAAATCTCGCTCAAAATAAAAGCAGAACAATTGGTCTGTGGAAAAAATTGGTGTTTGTACTTTGAGGCTGAACGTATGGCATGGAGTGAATGGAGATGAACAAACATTTTAAAATTATTCTCTACATGAGCTGAGTGACAGTTTGTGTAGGGGATTGTGGAGTGGGGTGGTGAGACCATCAAAAACATGAGAAACACTATGCAAATAAGAGACTGGGTGACAGCCAGTTGCTTGGAGGGAAACACGGTCATCCTGTTCCAAAATATACCCATAGCGCTGGTGATTCTAGTGGATAATGTGGGAGATGGGGTAAACTGCAAATAGCCCACCTTCTTGGAAGAGGCTATTTACACAAGCTCTGCCTATAATTAATAATTACAGTGGGTACGGAAAGTATTCAGACCCCCTTAAATTTTTCACTCTTTGTTATATTGCAGCCATTTGCTAAAATCATTTAAGTTCATTTTTTCCTCATTAATGTACACACAGCACCCCATATTGACAGAAAAACTCAGAATTGTTGACATTTTTGCAGATTTATTAAAAAAGAAAAACTGAAATATCACATGGTCCTAAGTATTCAGACCCTTTGCTCAGTATTTAGTAGAAGCACCCTTTTTGTCTAATACAGCCATGAGTCTTTTTGGGAAAGATGCAACAAAGTTTTTCACACCTGGATTTGGGTATCCTCTGCCATTCCTCCTTGCAGATCCTCTCCAGTTCTGTCAGGTTGGATGGTAAACGTTGGTGGACAGCCATTTTTAGGTCTCTCCAGAGATGCTCAATTGGGTTTAAGTCAGGGCTCTGGCTGGGCCATTCAAGAACAGTCACAGAGTTGTTGTGAAGCCACTCCTTCATTATTTTAGCTGTGTGCTTAGGGTCATTGTCTTATTGGAAGGTAAACCTTCAGCCCAGTCTGAGGTCCTGAGCACTCTGGAGAAGGTTTTCGTCCAGGATATCCCTGTACTTGGCCGCATTCATCTTTCCCTAGATTGCAACCAGTCGTCCTGTCCCTGCAGCTGAAAAACACCCCCACAGCATGATGCTGCCACCACCATGCTTCACTGTTGGGACTGTATTGGACAGGTGATGAGCAGTGCCTGGTTTTCTCCACACATACCGCTTAGAATTAAGGCCAAAAAGTTCTATCTTGGTCTCATCAGACCAGAGAATCTTATTTCTCACCATCTTGGAGTCCTTCAGGTGTTTTTTAGCAAACTCCATGCAGGCTTTCATGTGTCTTGCACTGAGGAGAGGCTTCCGTCTGGCCACTCTGCCATAAAGCCCTGACTGGTGGAGGGCTGCAGTGATGGTTGACTTTCTACAACTTTCTCCCATCTCCCGACTGCATCTCTGGAGCTCAGCCACAGTGATCTTTGGGTTCTTCTTTACCTCTCTCACCAAGGCTCTTCTCCCCCGATAGCTCAGTTTGGGTGGACGGCCAGCTCTAGGAAGGGTTCTGGTCATCCCAAACGTCTTCCATTTAAGGATTATGGAGGCCACTGTGCTCTTAGGAACCTTAAGTGCAGCAGAATTTTTTTTTTGTAACCTTGGCCAATTCTGTCTCTGACAGAATTGTGGCAAGTTCAGGCAGTTCCTTTGACCTCATGATTCTCATTTGCTCTGACATGCACTGTGAGCTGTAAGGTCTTATATAGACAGGTGTGTGGCTTTCCTAATCAAGTCCAATCAGTATAATCAAACACAGCTGGACTCAAATGAAGGTGTAGAACTATCTCAAGGATGATCAGAAGAAATGGACAGCACCTGAGTTAAATATATGAGTGTCACAGCAAAGGGTCTGAATACTTAGGACCATGTGATATTTCAGTTTTTCTTTTTTTAATAAATCTGCAAAAATGTCAACAATTCTGTGTTTTTCTGTCAATATGGGGTGCTGTGTGTACACTAATGAGGAAAAAAAAAATGAACTTAAATGATTTTAGCAAATGGCTGCAATATAACAAAGAGTGAAAAATTTAAGGGGGTCTGAATACTTTCCGTACCCACTGTATAACAGAAACACATTTGATAACAGGATCAGTGGCATGGAGAGTAAGGCATGTGTTGCTTTTGATGCAGCACAAGTTCGAATCCAATTTTTCCAAACTCATTCTTCTAACCATTTCACATTGCATATCAGTTTGGAGAAGTATTTATATTAAATAAAATAAATAAATAAAAAGAAAGAAAATATTCGAAAAGTGGAAATAAAGTGCCTAATGGGCAGTGTTGGGGTGACACATTACAAGTAAAATGAGTTACGTAATCAGATTACTTTTTGTCAAGTAACTAGTAAAGTAACTCATTACTTTTAAGTTTACAACAAAATATATGCTACCTTTTCAAATAAGTAGCGCAAGTTACAGTGTTTTCCCATTTATTGACTGACACCTCTCCTGTCCCCATGTTGATAGAAATCAGGAGTAAGTGCAGATGTGTTGTGTGCACTGTGTGAATATTATGGTTATTGAAATTCTAGACTAAATGTGAGCATGCATTTACTCATCTCACTTGAACAAAAATTATATCAGCGTGTCGAATTAGCGGTTCGGAGCACCAAAGTCACTTGATTTCAGCAGTTTGTCAGTTTGACAAGCAATCCGAATCATGATTCGACACGCTGATTCACAACGCTCCGAAGCTTCATGAAGCAGTGTTTTGAAACCATCACTATATAAATCGTTTTTTTTTTGTTGTTTTTTTGGCTCACCAAAAATATTCTCGTCACTTTATAATATTAATATTGAACCACTGTACTAACATGAACTGATTTAAATATGTTTAGTACATTAATGGATCTTGAGAGAGGAAATGTCATTGCTGGCTATGCAGGCCTCACTGAGCCATCGGATTTCAACAAAAATATCTTAATTTGTGTTCCGAAGATTAACAAAGGGTGTGGAACTGCATGAGGGTGAGTAATAAATTACATTATTTTCATTTTTGGGTGAACTAATCCTTTACCATTCTTCTCTTGCATCCTATTCTACTGCAATCCAGAATGGCAGCACAGCTTTCTTGTTTTTAAATTTGTCTGTTTCTCACATGGCATGTATGGCTTCATGAGACTTGCTACCACATGAGTTGTATCGACCACTTTTATTGTTTATTGCCATTCTTATGGAAAGCTCCAGTCATCATCAATTGAAGAAAGTAAGTCATATGTTTTAGAATGTGAGAATGAGGTGGACTATTACAATATTCATCAAAATATTCACACAATGGCTCTTATCAATTCTGCTCGCATGTCACATACCCCTGTGGTGCAAATGACAGCAGCGACACACACCGAAAATTAAGATGCTCACTGCTCGGCTCCAAACTCATTACAGCAGCCCTGAGGAGCAGAATCTAAAGTCTTGATCTCAGTGTTCCTGTATTGTTAAGGTAAACTGCTCTGCATTCGGTAAAGCAACCCCTGTGCTGTTGAATCACCAAGATTAAAGACGCACCGGAGAATGTTCTGGCCAAGGTGACGAGTTTCTGAGGGAAGGTCAGGGAATGGTGTTTGGTCCTGTGGGAGAGAAACATGTCACAGATCATCAGGTTTTCTTTCCTTCATTCTCAGATGCAGATTGATAAAGAAAGGGGAGGGGGAGAACCTGATATACAGCAAAGGACAGAGCTCCAGCCAGGCAACTGAGCATCTGAGGCCTTGAGAATGGATCTTTGTTCACGTACATTCAAGAATAGAATGTATAAGAGTGAAATGAATACCCAGCTTCATATATTTTATGTTCAAAGACAAATAAACATTAGGTTTGATGAATTAGCAAGGTCCTGTTTGCCATTCTGGCTGCAAAAATGATTTTTTTTTTAATTCAAAAATACTTTATTTTATTTTATCTGTGTGTGTTTACAATCAGAGAAAGATGGGAAAAGACCAAAACCAAGGCTCATGTAAAAACAATACAATACAATTACCCAACATCTCTAAATGAAATATTACACGTGAGGCACACAGGCACTTTTTTCCCTTTTGTTAACTTCCTTTTTTTTCCCCAATATCCTCTGCAATGGGTTTTCAATGGTTCATCGTGCCATAACCAAGGGCAACTATTGACTGAGTACGGAGTGGTTGTTTATGGACCTCCAAACCGTGTTCCTACCTCTGTCCACCAGTTTAATGGACAACAGAGTTCTCATGGCCTGTCAGACTCTTTCCTTTCGAAAGTAAATCTTTACAGTGATGAAGTAGAGCAGTACAAAGTCCATGAAACTCAGAGATGATGGAGTCTCCATTTTCTGTTGGAGGCCATTCCAGTCCATTTGGCAAAACTATTAACTGAAGCTGATAGGCTGGACAGAATTTGTTTTTGCTCTTGTTGTAAGACCAGACTGTCCACTTTGACTGTTTTCTGTAATGGAATAGATTGTGTGAACTCCCTTCAGACACAGGTGACAAAGGAAAGTCAGGCAGTTAACATGGAGTTAGAGGCAATGAAGTGTAGCTCCAGACCATAATGCTCCTCTGAGTCTGCTGAGAGATTTCCAGTGCTCAGGCTGGTTTAGAAAAGAATTTGATTCATGCTTAGCTCTTGGCTGTGAAAAGCTCACATGAGCAATGATTCTCACACTTCTTTGAGACATGTCTCTGCAAGCATTGATCGCTAAAGTCATTAAATTGATCGTTGACACAAAATCTCAGAGGTCTGAGAACAGAATTAGAACAGTGTCCCATTTAAACTAATTGAGTTAGTGAAGTTATTTTGTTCTCAGTTGTGATGTTTTTAGTGGTTTTACTGCTACAGCCTGTGAGTGCTACCATGTTTGGATAAAAGCTATTTTCAAATAGTGGAGTTTACTTGATTTATTCATGGAATTCTCACCCTTTGTAACTCCAAGGTCCCCCATTGCCAAATAAATTTTTCAAAGGTCCCCCTACAGAGTTATGATATTTCCCCTTGTTCTCTTAAGCTGAAATATTGACAGGTGTATTTTCTCTTTATAAATCCAAATCTTGATGAGCATGAGAGACATAGTTCAAAGACATTCTCTTCCTTATTTTACAATTGTTTCCTATTTTAATATATTTTAAAATGTAATTTATTCCTGTGATGGCAATGCAGAATTGTCAGCAACCATTACTCCAGCTTTAGTGTCATATGGTTGTAACATGCTAATTTGGTGCTTAAATACATTTATTATTATCAACATTTTTGCTGCTTAATATTTTGTGGAAACCTTGGCACATTACCTTTCAAAAATCTGGATTAAGATTAAAATAAATAAAAAATAAATAAATAAATACATACAGTATCTCACAGAAGTGAGTACACCACTCACATTTTTGTAAACATTTTATTATATCTTTTCATGTGACAACACTGAAGAAATGACACTTTGCTACAATGTAAAGTAGTGAGTGTACAGCTTGTATAACAGTGTGAATTTGCTGTCCCCTCAAAATAACTCAACACACAGCCATTAATGTCTAAACCGCTGGCCACGAAAGTGAGTACACCCCTAAGTGAAAATGTCCAAATTGGGCCCAAAGTGTCAATATTTTGTGTGGCCACCATTATTTTCCAGCACTGCCTTAACCCTCTTGGGCATGGAGTTCACCAGAGCTTCACAAGTTGCCACTGGAGTCCTCTTCCACTCCTCCATGACAACATCACAGAGCTGGTGGATGTTAGAGACCTTGCACTCCTCCACCTTCCATTTGAGGATGCCCCACAGATGCTCAATAAAGTTTAGGTCTGGAGACATGCTTGGCCAGTCCATCACCTTTACCCTCAGCTTCTTTAGCAAGGCAGTGGTCGTCTTGGAGTTGTGTTTGGGGTCGTTATCATGTTGGAATACTGCCCTGCGGCCCAGTCTCCAAAGGGAGGGGATCATGCTCTGCTCATTCATGGTTCCCTCAATGAACTGTTGCTCCCCAGTGCCGGCAGCACTCATGCAGCCCCAGACCATGACACTTCCACCACCATGCTTGACTTTAGGCAAGACACACTTGTCTTTGTACTCCTCACCTGGTTGCCGCCACACACGCTTGACACCATCTGAACCAAATAAGTTTATCTTGGTCTCATCAGACCACAGGACATGGCTACAGTAATCCATGTCCTTAGTCTGCTTGTCTTCAGCAAACTGTTTGGGGGTCTTTTTTGTGCATCATCTTTAGAAGAGGCTTCCTTTTGGGACGACAGCCATGCAGACCAACTTGATGCAGTGTGCAGCGTATGGTCTGAGCACTGACAGGCTGACCCCCGACCCCTTCAACCTCTGCAGCACTCATACATCTATTTCCCAAACACAACCTCTGGATATGACGCTGAGCATGTGCACTCAACTTCTTTGGTCGACCATGGCGAGGCCTGTTCTGAGTGGAACCTGTCCTGTTAAACCGCTGTATGGTCTTGGCCACCGTGCTGCAGCTCAGTTTCAGGGTCTTGGCAGTCTTCTTATAGCCTACGCCGTCATCTTTATGTAGAGCAACAGCTCTTTTTTTTTTTTTTCAGATTCTCAGAGAGTTCTTCCAGTGACCAGTATGAGAGAGTGAGAGCGATAACACCAAATTTAACACACCTGCTCCCCATTCACACCTGAGACCTTGTAACACTATCGAGTCACATGACACTGGGGAGAGAAAATGGCTAATTGGGCCCAATTTGGACATTTTCACTTAGGGGTGTACTCACTTTTGTGGCCAGCGGTTTAGACAATAATGGCTGTGTGTTGAGTTATTTTGAGGGGACAGCAAATTTACACTGTTATATAAGCTGTACACTCACTACTTTACATTGTAGCAAAGTGTCATTTCTTCAGTGTTGTCACATGAAAAGATATAATAAAATATTTACAAAAATGTGAGGGGTGTACTCACTTCTGTGAGATACTGTACATACATACATAAAGGGTTCCTATTATGCTTTAAAAAAAAAAAAAAAATCTTTAGTATGTAATGTTGCTGTTTGAAAAATTGAGTTACAGTATTCTGAAGGTTCCAAAACAAAATCACCTAGCAACCAAACCTTAAAATCCCTGTTAATAACACCTAATTTTCATGGACAAAGGAAAGATACTCCTCTCAGACAACATACAAATAAAGATACTTTTGGATGTCTTTTTGCTATTTGAAGCATTTGGATCACAAGAGGAGGGCTTAATTAACTTTTTTTTGTGAAAACCTCAAATTCGTCCAAAAATCAACATTTTTTACTTGTTTTTCCTGTAGCTCGAAATTAGCCCGTGCACATTCCGACTCACTTTGCCATGATTGGGACTTATTTTGTTAGTAAGTTTACTAAACATTTACTAAGTGCCCCTAATTGGCTTTTGTCACCCGGTTCAAATGTGTTAGTGACTGTGCTATTTGGATCTAAATTAAAATGGGTGTCATATGTGACCATGTTTTATTGCTGTTCTTTTCTCATATCATTTTTATTGTGTTCTGCATTTTATGTCCAATTGACAGGAAGTGGCTGGAACTTAAAGAGGAGCAACTTTCTCTGAAGGTGCCACATGGTGGGATTATTCCACTTAGCACTCTTACAGACTGTCTCATTGCTCCACAATCTGCATAATGTTGTTAAGCTTTTAAGATTTATTTAGTGTGGACATTAATCCATTTTCACACCAAATGATGCTCTGCTGTCATTGTGAAGCTTCCAGACAGTAAAGAAAATGTAGGAATGAATTTGTTTTACTGAAATGCTCATAAGGGACATTTGTGAAATTTCCCCTTCCATCTTTGCAAAGACACAGTATTAGTTTTCACAAGAGCTGGAAAAGCATGTCTTAGTGCTGATTTGTTTTTAATTTTACTGGATCATTTTTCTAAAATGTGTCCATGATTTATATTGTGTTTATTCCTTGAACATGGAAAATGCCTGCCCCCTTGAACATCCAGTTTTACAAAAGAAAAAAAATAATTTAATATTAAATATGAAAACGTTTCATTTCATCTCTGGTCTTACTCTGGTGTACATGCATTGAAGTTTTGCACACAGGGTACTATGTTAACACTTACATGTGTCAAATGCAAGTAAAAAAAGGGCTTTGGCAAATAACAATTGGAGTTACTTTATACAGTAACTCCAAATACTTTATACAGAACTGCAAGCATACTGCATGATTTAAATCAAATTGCTGGTTTTGAGTAAAGGGTATAGATAAGGAAAGATAAGGAAAACAAAATATTTACATCACTGTAAAATGTACCGTCACAACCTGTTTACACCAGATAAGAAAAAGCAAATAGAAATGAAAGCTCTATCGTAAGTTCAGACAGGACCACTTTGGCAAGTTACTTGAGTTTATTGAACACAATTATTATATTGCATCAATTAAATCTTTGGCGGTTTGGTTCCTTATGGGGGTTCCTGCTCCAAAATTAATTGAACATACAAGAGCTTTAACATTAACCCCCCGGAACCATCAGCTTGGAAATACATAGACAATTAAGACATTTAGTAATGTCTTTAAAAGCGAACATGGTAATCGTGTAGATATGGCAGTGGGACATCTATACTGTAGTTTGGTTATGAGGATGTGTGTCTCTCAGCAGTGAGGTCCATGCCAGCCGGGACTTGAAAGCCTTAGTGATCTGAAACCAAAGAAGACGACAACCAGAAGGTGCACAGTAATATGCTCATGCTTATAGTGGGTAGGGAGGGAGGGTTGTGAGCAGTTTTAGCATACTTACTGAGCAGTAATGCCACGCATTTACTGTATGTCCCGTGTCTAATAGGAGAATGGTAGTGATTGGAGTGATTTGACAGCTGACCGCATCTGCTGGTCGCAGCACTATGCCTACGTGGCCTGACTGAACTAACGCTGCGCTCGATTTCTGCCAAGAAGGCAGAAGGCATATCTTATTAACGTAATTTAAATCATGCAGTTGATCTTGATGATGACTGTTACCTGGTTCCCTGAGAAGGAGTTGACACTATGGAAACACTCCTTGTGAGCCAGTGTCTGAAGCACATGTGTTATATGCCTATTTTGATTGGCTACCGCAGTCAGGTGATGTCACAGGCATGCTGGCAGAGTATATAAGGGCGCCTAGAAAGAACGTCACCAGCTTCATTTGTCTGAAGGAAGACGTACAGGCATGCCGAAAGTATAGCAACATGACGCAGTGTTTCGTTCCCCTTCTCAAAGAACCATGGTTACAGTCATAAGCTGAGATGTTCCCTTTCAAAGTGGAACACACTGTGTCATGGAGTTGGTGTTATGGGAAAGAAATACCCACTATGCCATACTGACCAAATGCCTGCTCACTGTGCTGTGAAATTACCAGTGAACTAAGCTGTAGCCAAAGATTGTCTTACAGTGCACCTAGCTGTAGGCAGTCTACAGCTCAGTACCACCTATATTATACAGTATAATCTACAGTATGTGCCCCAGGGGTAGAACTGACTAGGTAGATCACAGCCTCCCTGCATCTGCCAAACAAAGAGAAGGGGCAGACTAGAGGACTGTCACCCAGACCCTCAGCCATTGTTCCAGAGGGACCACCTCCTTCCAGGGATCAAATTATTAAGCATCCCGTCCTAAGGACCAGGAGAGGCCTCAGGAGAGTACACCATCTGGCATTATGTATATCTTGGGCACATTTTTCTTTTTTCTTTTTTTTTTTTACTCCTAGCTACTAATACAGAGATCACACACAGATAAACTAACAGCTTCCTGAAGACAAAGAAGCTGATGATGTTCTTTTTAGGCACACTTCTATACTCAGCCAGCACACCCGTGATGTCACCTGACTGCAGTAGCCCAAAAAAATTGTCATGTAACATATTAGGGTCATATTGGAGTTTTTTTATGAACACACTGATAGACACTGATAGGTCAACACTGAAGACAATTGTAGTGACAGTATAGTACAGTATTCCTTTAAAGGTGCCCTAGATTCCAAAATTGAATTTTCCTCGGCATAGTTAAATAACATGAGTTCAGTACATGGAAATGACATACAGTGAGTTTCAAACTCCATTGTTTCCTCCTTCTTATATAAATCTCATTTGTTTAAAAGATATCTGAAGAACAGGCGAATCTCAACATAACACCGACTGTTATGTAACAGTCCGGGTGTACGCCCCCAATATTTGCATATGCCAGCCCATGTTCCCAACATTATGAAAGGCATTAGACAAGGGCAGGCATTAACGTCTGGATGTGCACAGCCGAATCATCAGACTAGGTAAGCAAGCAAGAACAATAGCGAAAAATGTGATAACATGATATTTTTAGTGATATTTGTAAATTGTCTTTCTAAATGTTTTGTTAGCATGTTGCTAATGTACTGTTAAATGTGGTTAAAGTTACCATTGTTTCTTACTGTATTCACGGAGACAAGAGCCATCGCTATTTTCATTTTTAAACACTTACAGTCTGTATAATTCATAAACACAACTTCATTCTTTATAAATCTCTCCAACAGTGTAGCATCAGCCGTTAGCCACGGAGCATAGCCTCAAACTCATTCAGAATCAATGTAAACATCAAAATACACACTGTACTTACGTGATTAGACATGCTGCATGACGAACACTTTGTAAAGATCCATTTTGAGGGTTATATTAGCTGTTTGAACTTTTTTTATACTGTTTAAGGCAAGCACGAGCTCTTGGGGCGTGGAGCACGAGAATTAAAGGGCCACACACCCTGAATCGGCTCATTTCTAATTATGCCCCAAAATAGGCAGTTAAAAAAATGAATTAAAAAAAAAATCTATGGGGTATTTTGAGCTGAAACTTCACAGACACATTCAGGGGACACCTTAGACTTATATTACATATTTAAAAAAAAAATTCTAGGGCACCTTTAAGTGTTATTATTGATGTGCAAACAAACCATGTGCTCTCTCAGTGCACTGACTGCACATTGTATTTATGCACAGACACATTTCAGTACATTCATGCTGTTTCCACACACATTCAGGATAATGTTTTTATTTGTCATGTGTATGTTGCTTTGTTTAGTAATTCTGAATGGATCTGTGGACTGTAGTAGGCATATGCATAATGTAGCCAGGTCAAGGCGTATTTTTTTTTTTTTTTTTTTTTTTTTTTTTAGGGGTTCAAGCACAAATTGCTGAAACCGTATTGTAATTGCTCAGATTTTTATTATTATTATTTTTTCTTCTTCTGCCCTAAAACGCATCGTGCAGCCCAAACCGTAAGGCCTAGAGACTTGAAACTTTGTCAAATGATAGTACAAAAATCGAGGAGAGGTTGACAAAGTATGACCCAAATCGGCCAATAGGTGGCGCTACAGCGATCAAATGCGCAAAATGGCTCATAACTCCTAAACCGTGTGTCACAGACTCAAGTGTCTTATATCATTGGAAAGCTGAGACCTTGACGAACAAAACGTATATCTCCGATTTCATTTCCGGTATGAAAATTTTTCCGCCATTTTGAATTTTGTCAAAAACCTACTTTTGCGAACTAGTCCTAGGTTTTTCGCCCGATCGGAACCAAACCAGTGCAGAAATGTTCTCTGGAGTCTAAAGATCAATAATTATCGAGAGAATTTTGAAATTTTGATTCACAGTCGCTAAGGGGCGCCAAAACGAATGCAATGTGGGCGGAGCCACTTTTACTAAAATGGCTATAACTCGAGAACGAAATGAGATATTTGCACCAAACTTCGGAAGACATGTGTAGGAGCTCAATCTTTGGTCACGTTAAAAAACTTGTCGATTGGACACTAGGTGGCGCTATAACTTGAAAAAAACATAAAAACAGTTGTAACTATGCAACCGTTAGTCCGATTGACTTGAAATTTGGCATGCAGTGTCTTGGTCCAAGGGGGCATGACAGTCTATGAGGACATTGGCGTATCTCAAAAAACATGGCCGCCATCGGCCAATGAAGTTTGAGCACCTATTAGACAAGGTTAACGGAGGTCGATCGGAACGAAACTCGATGGGCATGTTCGACTCATGGTCCTAAAGGTCTGTAAGAATTTTGAAAGAAATCGGCCACAAGTTGGCGCTAACGAGTTTTACGCCTCGGCAATCACGTGGTGTTTCATAAAACCACACAATATGCATATCATTTGATAGATCTCCTCATGCTGAACAACTTTGCCTCAAGAACCAATGCTGTCAATCAAATCGTTCATTAATTATTAGCAAATATGTGAAAAACCTACTTTTGCGAACTAGTCCTAGGTTTTTCGCCCGATCGGAACGAAACCAGTGTAGGACAATTCTATGGACTCTCTAGATCAATAATTATCAAAAAAAAGTTGAACTTTGCCCTTTGGTCGCTATAACTGGGTCATTTAGAAAATGGGCGTGGCTAAATATACCCAAAAGCCTATAAAACCTAAACAAAAAGTCAGATCTTCACCAAAATAGGTGAGCACATGCAAATATGACTCTAAAGAAGCATGCCAATTTTCGTGTAAATCGGACAATAGGTGGCGCTATAATTGTGAAAAAACTTTAAAAAACATATGGTTTTAATGGTTTTAGATGAAAATATATATAACTTTGGATGTGTCTGACTTATTTTCACGGGAGTCACTTCTTTAGACTCCTGAATCCTTGCCGAGTCTAACGATACCAAATATGGTAGGTTTCGCCTTATGGTTTGTGCTACGTTGTGATTTAGCGCTTAAAAAACTTTTGCGAATATCTTCGAAACCGTTAGTCCGATCGAGACGAAACCAGCGTAGGAAACACGGAACCTAAGTTGGTTTACTATATGTTAAAGCCCAAATGTCAAAATTTTGATAGGAAGTGGCAAAAAAATCCAATCAAAGTCTTTCATGGGTCATTTTTTATGCTCTCTTATATATAAGTGTCTATAACTTCAAAACTAAATGAGATATTTTCACCAGAATTAACAGGCATATGTATGGGCACACTCTGAGGACACCCAAAAAAAGTGGTGGAGATCGGGCAACAGATGGCGCTATAACTGTCAAAAAACCTTTAAAAACCATGTTTTTCCTTACTGAATTGCCTGTATTGGCTGTAAATGGTCTTTTCCGTCTATGATCTAAATGTTTACATGCTTGCTAAATAAAATATAATAACTTTTTATGTGCTTAAAGGCCTTAAATGCTTGAACCCCGGTAAATGCTGCTTGCAGCTTTAATCTTTTTTTTTTTTTTTTGCATCTACATGTGGTCCTGTTCAGTATCACAATTTGACATGTCTAAAATTTAAACAAGTTCTAAACAAGCTCTTTGATGTTTGATGTTGCACTGTACAGTACGCTGAATTCTGTAAAGTTTTGTTCTGTACGTTTTTTTAATTATTATTTCTCCGTGTGTGCTTTGGCATAAATTTATGAATTATATGGAATCCTCATATTATTACAAGTACATGTTGGATATTACATGTATGTGTTCTTTTGGACTCTCCAAGTGTCTTTTTTGGAAATACACCTACATTTACCTTGAAAAAAGCTTGCAGAAAATACAGTTTTGTGATAATCATCTTATAGTTTACTTTGCTGGATATAGCAAATGATGACAAAAATAAACATGTTAAACAAAATAAGCATTGGTTTAATCGCAATTAATGCTTTTGGCATTAAATGATAACCTACTGACTACTGTCAGAAAAAGAGTTTTTATACTCGTATAATACTAATAAGTCTAAAAACCTTGATTTTCATTCTTGCCCTTAGTGTTCCTGAGTCTGCATTTACTGTTGTTACATTAGATGCATCAGTGAACTCAACTGCCTTTGTGAGTCTTGTTTGCTTGCTCTTCAATCTGTATTTTTTTTTTTTTTTTTTTTTTCAATTCCAATTCCAATTCCTTTTCCCTTGCAGCCCTCACAGCCTGACATTTCTCCATCCAAATCTCTATGGTGTCATTCCCACTTCTCCCGTGTTTGTTATTTCTCCAATCCTCTCCTTCTACTCTAAACCTCATGGTTGTCTGGCTTACCATCTCCATGGCCATCTTCATTGACTCTTCTGCTTTGGCCCTGTCTGTTTCAAGATTTTTCATATTCTCATCACTCCTTCTGTTTTACTCAGACACTCGTTCTTTCTCTGTTATTTCTTCAATGAGATTGCTGAAATCTGTGTTTTCTGTTAACGTGCTACTACTCCACTCATCTTCGATATTTCTGGTCTTGCATTTCACCTGTGTTTCTCTAGTAAAGAGCTTTACATTTATGTTCATGGGAGCAATTCAGTGTTTCTGCTATTGTAGACCGGGCTTTGCCCTGATTAACACTTCCCTTCTTATTCCTGTATGGCTCTGTATGGAGGATTTTTCTACAGAGAAGTACATCATCTTATTACATACTTAATGTATTTGCCATAGACATTGCTTTTTAAAACTTAATTTCATAATAAACCAAAACTAAATCTATTATTCAGGATCAAGGATCAACTTCGACCACAATCATCGTTTCAATACCATCTCTTATACAGCAAAAAATGGTTGTAATTGCAAGAGCAAGACATTCAGGTCTGAGTCAAACATAATCTGCTGTGATTTTGACTGCTGGGAAATCTTGTTTTAACGTCTTAATAAAGTATTCATGTTCAGTGCTTGATGGATTCTGAATGTTTCCTGGTGATCTGTGTGACTGATTGGAGTAATAAAATACAGAAAAGGTCAAATGGAAAGCTATTCAGAGGTACCAAAAGCAAAGATGGTTGCTTTTTTGGGTTTGCTTTTAGGGTGATTATATATTCATTTTGGAGCTTTGAGAGTATGTTGGCACCCTGCATTTATCAACGTTGAGCCAATTATGGAAATGCAGAGGGGAAATTGCAGTTCTGGCTTGTCTTGTTGCGTCTGTGTTTCTCTGCTTTGAAAATATGCAAATAATGCTTTTAAAATATGCAAAAAAACATTTTAACTTTAGTTTAGCTACACTCAACACTCTGCAGATTTCATTTAACATAGTTTGAGCATGTTTTTTTTTTTACTATTTTTTATTTTTTTTACTTTTATAAAAATATTTTACACATCTTTCAAGATAGGAATTCATAAACAGGAAGTTGTTTATATGACAAATATAACTATGGGTGGTTACAATATGTATGAGGACATGCTCCTCTTTTTGGAAGGATTGATTTGTTTTAGCTTTAATATTTTAACGGTGAATTACAGTAAGTGATGGTAACTTCTCAGCATAGCATCATACATCACTTAGAACATTATAATAAAATTAGCAAACTATTTCAAACCATCTGCTGCTGCGTTTTAAAATTTTCAACATGGCTAAAATGGCTACCTCCTGTGTCTTGCTAATGCTAATTTCATAGTTTGTTTTTGTGTCCTAAACACAATTAAATAATATTTTAAACATGATTACAGCTTGAAGACAAATTTACATAATTACTGACTGCAAATGACACACAATTAAATATTCTGTTCACAAGTAATTTCACCTTGATTTATCTTTATTGTCTTCTCAATTCATGTCAACTCAAGTTCAATGATACTGTTGATAAACAGTGATAAACAGGTTCATTAACTTTTGATATAACTTTATTTGAAGCATTTAAAATTATTATTTGGTGTGGAAATGATGCCAAAACTGTGGGGGCATCTGTCTTTTTTTTTTTTTTTTTTCACTATATATATATATACAAAAAGTAACCTGATTACATTATGCATGTTACTTGTAATGCGTTACCCCCAAAACTGCTCATTTCAGATGAGATTGAAAACACCTGATATATATATATATATATATATATATATATATATATATATACACAGCTTCAATTATAAATAATTTTAATTTTTAATATATTTTAATATATTTAATATATCTGTATATATTTTATTGTATTCAGATGCATCCATTGGTTTGTTAAATATGCACAGTATTGCTGTGTTATTACTGTATTATGTTTAATTCAGTATATCTTTACTTAAAACAAAAATGCCTACTGTCCACTCATCTTAAAATCTATTTGAATTTGAAAATGTTAAAAAAAAAAAAAAAAACAAACAAACAAATAAATAAAAGTTCAAATTTTGTTTTTCATTCCGTAAGAGCAATAAAAACACATAAGAAAAAAAAAATCCTGACTGAGGTTATCATAATTCATGCATGTTAAAAATGATAACTAATCATTTCGACATCTCACAGACTAATTCATTTTGAAAATATAATCTTAAAAGTGAGGAATTTTACAGCTAAAAAGAAAAAGAAAAAAAGACTGAGCCAAGATAGAAAAAGAAGTGTTCCAGTATGTTAAGTTCTTTGCAGGGAAGTCATGCATCTCTGCTGGAGCTGTTATTCTGGGTATGTTCTCTTTGATACTGACAAGAGGTGTTTGAATGCGTATGAATGAGTTCAGAAATCCTCTGGTGAGCAAAACCATCTGCTCTGTGTCACCCTTTCAAGACCTTTACCCATCTCTCCATCCCAGAATAGTAAATGTCACCATCCTGCTTGAGGGATGCAATGATTCTCCACGAATGACAATGAGAGATCTCACCTTCGCTAACATTCTTAATGTGTGGGAGGTACCAGACTCAACTCTGATATATGGAGATGACATTTTGCTAAGATTTACGTTTGATTGGACGCACTCACTCTTTATAATGTGGAAATGCAGAATGAATGCTTCGCCAATGAACAACTGAGGTTTCTCATTTGCTTTCTCCATCTGTGACTCTGAATAATCCAGCAGATTTGACACATTGTCTGTCATCACAGTAGAAGCTGTTAACAGCATTCGCTCCTCAGGAGTGATGGTCTTTTAGAGACAGACGGCAGCTGTGCTGGGGTGAGAGAAATGTATAGAAAACCTCACAGCAAATTAATGTGTATTTGACCTCCTCATCCACGCTCTCAACATTGATCATTGTGTTGGGTTTGAATATCTGTCAGTATGACACTTTAGTTTTTACCTAGCCTGGGTGTGTAAGTTTGTGTGTGCGTAGCATTGGTCTCAACATCTCAACAACTATTTGTCTGATGTGGCCACAGCAACAAAATGTTTATTTATGATTAGGGCTGTCAAGCGATTACATTTTTTAAAATCTAATTAATTACATGATGTGGTGATTAATTAATCGAATTAATCGCAATTTAATCACACATCAATTTTGGCTGAGAAATTAACCCCGAAAGATAATTTGAAGTCATTATTGTGTAAAGGATCAAATAGACATTACAAAAAGTAATGTAAAATTTTAAATAAAATTAGACTCTAAATAAGAAACTAAAACTGTCAGTAGGTGGCGGTAAATGTCTTAATTATTTAGTCGTTCGTTCATTCATTTATTCGATTCATTCAAATGGCTGATTCATTTAGGAGTGAAAATGGTTCTTTTCAGGCTTGTTGGAGTTGAAGCAGTGCTACACAGACCGATGACATGTATGACATCAAAGTTGTAAAGTACTGCAAGAGCAATTAGAAAGCAGAAGGCTCCTTATGCTTATGAATCACTACTTTGATATTATGCACCGAATGGTCTGTGTAGTGCCGCTTCAAGTCAACAAGTCTTTTATGAATGGTCCACCGAATCACTGATTTCACTCGATTCATTCAAAACACGATGCTGTGCATTGCGCGGAGAAGAACAGTTTTGCTTTGTCTTTAAATTTTCATTAGCAAAATTGAACAAATTAGACAATATTGTGTCTAAAATAACACAATATTAACTTCTTATTTACTGAACTGTTGTATAAATAAGTATTGAATTTGAAGTCATTATATAGGCTATGGGACAAAAACAGCACTTGTTTAATATTGCACTTGTTACTCGTGTGATATTGCTTAACTCATATGATGGGCATTTTGGCCACATATTTTTAATTTTAGGGACTTTCTGACTGCATTCAAAAGGCTTCATCGCGAAGTGAGTTGTTGCCTTGCATCATATTCATCATCAGTCTCCTGTAGGAAATGTCAGATGAACTACATGTCTTGGGCGGGGCAGCGTGTTAAATGCGTTAAAAATGTTTTATTTTTTAGTGAAACTAATTAATCTAATTAATGCATTAAATCAAACCCTATTTATAATATGCACAATTATAATTTTGAAGCTACTTATGTTATATGGAAGCCTGCACTCTTAGAAAAATAGTTCACTGGGGTTCCATTTCTTGACTCAATTTTAAAGAATCTTTTATGCCAAAAAGGTTCTATATAAGGAAAAAAATGTCTTAAATTATTTAATAATAAAAATAAAAATATAATTTCAAGTTGGTTAAATTATGAAATGAATTTAAACTAATCGATAAAATGATCCAATGATGGGAACCTATATTAAGCACCTGTCAGAAGCCTTTAAGTAAGCAATAAGGTATGAGAGGCTGTGCTGTATCGTGAATAAGTCATGGCTGAAGGGCGTTGTTAGGCATGATGTGAAGTGCAGTCAGTAGCGAAGACTTTTACATTGAAAAGACTGAATTGTTGTAAACACGGAATAAGACGCAACTGACAAATGCTTTGACTAGCGCTGTCTGTCACAGGAAATCCCCTTAACTGTTAAAAGGACAAGATAATACATCTGACATTTAAACAGATTTTTTTTTTATTTTTTTATTATGAACATAGGACCTGAAGGAAAATGCTAAATCTGAATGCAGGTAATAAATTGGCTCACTCAATCTCTTTCTCAAAATACTTTTCTAGTTCATAATACAGTAAGCTTCAATGAACAATATCAACTGAGAACAAACAGTTTACATTGCTGAGAGGGGTTCTATCTATCTATCTATCTATCTATCTATCTATCTATCTATCTATCTATCTATCTATCTATCTATCTATCTATCTATCTATCTATCTATCTATCTATCTATCTATCTATCTATCTATCTATCTATCTATCTATCTATCTGCTTTTAGTCTGTAACAAATGTATATAATGTTGTTCTTGATTTCTTGATAAGCTAAAAACAGCAGTAGCCTACTTGAATTATTGTTTATGTCATCATTTATCAGGGTGAGCCAAGTTGCTGGATTCTGAATAGGCAGTGATGTGTAAATGTAAGCAGTCTTTATTTAAAATTATTTCCTAAATTATGGTAATTCATGAATGTTAATTCAAGAGTCTTTTACAGTGGTGCCAACCAACCCGAAACACAAGGATTGTTGGCACAGGTTGTTGGTTTGGTTGGCAAAGTAGAAAAGGCTTATGAGGGAAGCAACACACACAGAAAAATAAAATATTTCAAATCAAACTAACACCAATCAACACATGTTAGTCTTATATACATTATATATATATATATATATATATATATATATATATATATATATATTATATATATATAAATATATACTAATTCCTTTCCTCTTGTATGATTGATGGTGATTTAATGGTATTGTAGTATTAAAATAGATACGTCTGTAGAACATTCAGTTACTGTCAGTTTGAGAATGGGCTTCATTTGACTGCTCATAAGACAGGATTAATGAAATATTGTGAAAAATTTGAGTTTGTGTGGCAGCACATTTTCTGCTCCTGTAAAACTAACCAATCACAGTTAAATTATTTTCATCATGCGTGTCTTTACTAAACTTTCTTTATTTAATACCCATCACATCTCAAATGATGTTTTGTTTTATAGCATTCTGTGGTGGAAATGAAATTTTAAACTGACTGGGACAAAAACTGGCACAATTTTCATTGTTGAATAATAGGAGCAAATGTTAAGATAACCCATCTGTGCAAATAAAAGATAAAGTACTTGGGTAAAAAAAACAGACATATTCAGTATCACAAATTATTTCCTAAATTAAGTTAATTCATGACTAAAGTGTCTTTTGCGATTGTGCCAACCAACCCTATAGCACAGGGATTGTTGGCACTGTTGTTGATTTGGTTGGCATAGTGTTGAAAGGCTTAAGAGGGAAGCAACACAAAGAAAACAATATTAAAATAATTAAAAATATTAAAAATATTTTAAACTAAAACATCACACATATGTCAAATATAATTGTTTTCATGATTAAAATTATTAATTTATGATATAATCATTTTAATATTACACAATCTTTTATCATTTTTTAATAATTTAAATAACAAATAGGGAGACATTTTTCCTCCTTTAGAGCTGTGTGTCTGTCTGCCAATGTAGAAGTTAATGATCACACACACACACACACACACACACACAGAGCAGCCATTTTTGCTGCGGTGCCTTGGGAGTGATTGGGGGTTAGGTGCTTTGCTCAAGGTTGTGGGTAATGGAGTGAAAGAGAGCGCTGTTCATTCACTCTCCCCACCAACATTTCCTGCCAGTACTGAGGTACTAACCCACGACCTTCAGGTCACAAGTCCGACTTTCTAACCATTAAGCCACAACTGCCCCATAACATCAATAAATGTGAGTCTTGTATAAAAATAACTTGTAAGATAGACAGAACACCTCATGGCTGTATCATGGTGCACACGTTAAACGTGTGAAGGTCAAACAATGTGTAATTAAGGTCATGTAAAGTGTTGTGAAAACGGTAACAGTGCAAATGGTGGACGCAGCACCACATCTTTGCTGGAACTTCTCACCGTTATCTAATTTTCCAGCTATATGTTCACTTTCATGAAATGGCCAGTTTTCATCAAGTGTAAAGATGCTTAGAAGAACAATGTATCTTGCCTGCAACACAAAACATGTCGGCAGGCTCTACAAAATCTCTTTGATGCCTTTTTATGGCCAAAGATGAAAGATCTGTGCTTTCATCTCCTTTCTTTTTGTATTCGCTGTTAAAATGAAAGCTCTTGCGTTTGCCACATTTGCAGAAGTCTGACATGAGAGTAAAATCAAGAAACCCTGCACCCATTTTACCAAGGCACACTGAGTAAATGTTTGATTGGCTGAGACTGCTTTGCATTTCAAAGTCATTGTTCACTATAAAGCTCCCCTGTCTACCTTTGAGTTACCTGGCGCTAATGGCTATTTACCATCTAGAGAAAAAGCTTAAATGTTGCCTTTTTACATACAACTATTATAGAGCTAAGTTAGATGCGCTGAGACTACCTTTTATTATTCTGTTTGTTTTGTATTAATAAAACAGCAATAAAAGAGTGAATCCATGTATTCATGTGTATACATTAAGTGTTCATGCTGCATGCTGCACTACTTCTCAACCAGGCCCTTGTCATTTCTAGGCTGGACTACTGCAATGCTCTCCTGGCTGGACTTCCATCATGTGTAATCAATCCTCTACAAATGATCCAGAATGCAGCAGCACGACTGGTCTTCAATGAGCCCAAGAGAGCCCAAGTTTATCTCTCTGCACTGGCTAGCAGTTATGGCTCGCGTCATGTTCAAGACATTGATGCTTTCACATAGAACAGCCACCCACTCTTACGAGTCTACATCCCCATCCGGAAGCCTGAGTTTGGTAAGTGACCATCACAGAAAGGAACAAAAGAGAGAAATAATGATCTCTTCCTATTCTAGCTTGTACTATTCTAAATATGTCTGAAACTTTGTATTACCTGCAATTGCCTCTTTATGATGAATTGCTTGTTGTATTCCTCATTTGTAGGTCGCTTTGGATAAAAGCGTCTGCTAAATGAATAAATGTAAATGTGTGCTCCCCTCTAGTGTTAATTTCTTTAGTGAACTAACCTGCTGTAAACACTACTAAATGCCTGAGGTAAATGTAATGCTACATGAGATAATATTCTCAAGCTGTTTTATAGATATCTTTCCGCAGTTGAAACACTGGTTGAGAGATTACATGTAAACATACCGATCAATCATCTCTTCTTCTTCTTCTTTGCTTTTTACTGGTAGCAAACATTGTTGCATTACCACGCCCTGGATTCTAGTGTAGATTGCCTGTGACTGACTGTATTTGTCGTGTGACTGCATCAACCGAACCGTGGCATCCGGGACAAATAAATGTACCGTTACACCCCTAGTGAACTGTGCTTTCATCCCATGACTGCAATGGATCATAAAGTGACTAGTTTGGGAGGCTCCACATATCGTCACTGTCCGATGAAAACCACGTATGTCCATTTTGCCGATTTTGAGATTTTTCGACGGATTAAATGTCCAGGTTCATTTCCGTATACAGTATGCTTCACATATCTAAATGGCCAATGAAAAGTTGTGAAATCATGTCATCTGATTTTCACTTATATCCATTTGGTGTCAAAGCTGTCAATCACGGCGCGTATCTCCCGCCCTGTGGAAGCATCTCGCCGGTCTCGTGAAGTTTCATCGAAGCTCAGCACTGGATAGCCGAATAACATTGTGAGGTAAAGTATCAGCAAATGTTTGTTTTTGACAACTGTTCTCAAGTAAACGTTTCCCCCCTGACGCCAGACGTACGTCTAGGAGTGACAAAATTACGGTAGGACTGTGCAAACAAAGTATCTGTCTAGCATTACCATGTCAGTGTATTGATTCATTGTCCCTTCATAGTTTGCAAGAGACATTTAATAAATTTATAATTAATATTAAATAAACTAAGCGTATTTAATAAACTAAGACGTAGGCTATTTAATAAACTGAGCGTATTCATCTGTCAATATGAAACGCGACTTGGCCATTCTAATTAATGAACGGAAGAATGCGTATCGACCACCGTTACTGTAAAATATGCACGTATGTCCATTTAAACTCAATTTTGGTCAAATGTGGATTATATCATTACACTGGCAAGAATATGGTTACATGTAAAGATGCCGTACCAAGTATGACAACGCTACATTCAACTGCTTTTGAAATACGGTGTTTTTTTCACTTCCTGAAAAGTAACCGTTTTGGACATACGTGAGTTTCATCGGGCAGCGACGATATGCAGAAACTAAATATAAATAAGACTTAATTCTCAATTGATTTCAATAGTTTTTGACGTTAGCATGTTGCTAAGCTAACATGATACCAAAGTCTATAGAATAACACAAGACACGTCACTCGTATTGTTTTGAATGGGACAAAGTGCAACGCGCAATATGGCGGAGTAAGTCCCGCCTTCTAAATAAGAGCCAATTGCCAATTTGTAAAGTCATTGCGTCACTGCAGCGGCCGTTAGAAGCTCCGGTTCCTAGAGAAACAGTCAAACCTGAGACTCCAAAATGAGACACGAGATGCACATTTAGGACTGCGCATGTGCATTAGCTTGATCCAGCCTGAAAAATACTGTTTTTGTCATGATTCGAGCGTTTAGAAACAAAATTTATGAGACAGTTGTTGTCAGATTTCATTGGTGATTTCAAATATGAAATTTAATCGAAAGCTTGGCAAACAGCTTTGGAGAATTTGATGCTTCCCCGTTCAAAGAAATAGGAGATGCACTTGAATGCCCGAGAGGCGTTTCAAAGATGGCCACCGAGTGAAATGACTTGTCTTAAAGAGACTTTGGTGATACAAAAAAAAAAAGTAACAATTACAGTCTAATTTAAATTAGACATCTATTTTAGCAATATTTTTGTTGTTATATTATTTCTCCCACTTTATCCACCATAATGGAAGTTTTCCACTGAGCTTGTCACAGTTCAATTTGGGATTGCATTTCTGTTATATACACTGTACATGCGGTGCTGCTTTAAAATTAAGGTATCTTATATTCGGCTTGTGGAACAGCCTTTGTGATGGAAGCACTGCTGATCTCTTAAAAATGACTGGGTTTTAGTATAGAGCCTGTGTGTTTATATGTGACCATGTTTTATAATAATTTGTTTGAAAGGCACACGGAGCAAAATTAAATGACTTCATTCTAATGTAATTGAGAGAAATGCTTTTATTTGTTAATCCTTTCATCTCTCCTACCCTCTCGCTCCTTTTCTTTCTTTCTTTTCTTTCTCGTCTTTTCCCCATTATCAAATTCTCGTTGTTTCTCCTTCATCCCCTGACTCCTTTAATCTACTAATTTAATCTACTCTCTTCTCCTCAAGGAATCAAGGTTTGTCTGTAAGAATGGTGAAACTATCCATTGCTATAGTAGAATCTTTTACTACATCATCTGGACTCAAAAAGAATATTTTTACATTGACAGTCATTTAAAATTAGCCACTTATATTTCTTTATGCTGTGGTGGATGTTCTACCAGTCCATGGTTTGTCTTCAGAAGGCACAAGCATTAAATTACTTATGCTTTTCCTTGGCTGCAGCTGCCTTCAATGTTAGATAGTTAAGCACAATCTCATGAAAATTCGTAAGCATTTTATGAATTGGTGAATTTATTTGAATTCCTTAAAGAGTTAGTTCACCCAAAAATGAAAATTGTGTCATTAATTACTCACCTTCCTGTTGTCCCAAACCCGTAAGACCTTCGTTCATCTTCAGAACACAAATTAAGAATTTTTTTAAAAAAAACCAATGGCTCAGTGAGGCCTGCATTCACAGTAAGTTAATTTAGATTTTCAAAACGCCCCAGAAAGGCACTAAAGATATATTTAAAACAGTTCATGTGACTATTTCAACCTTAATGTTATGAAGTGACGAGAATACTTTTTGTGTGCCAAAAAAAAAAAAAAAAACTTTGACTTTGTTCAACAATATCTAGTGATGGGCGATTTCAAAACACTGCTTCATGAAGCTTCAAAGCTTTACGAATCTTTTGTTTTGAATCAGTGGTTCGGAGCATGATTTTGGTAAGTGACCATCACAGAGAGGAACAAAAGAGAGAAACAATGATCTCTCCCTATTCTAGCTTGTACTATTCTAAATAATGTCTGAAACTTTGTATTACCTGCAATTGCCTCTTTATGATGAATTGCTTGTTGTATTCCTCATTTGTAGGTCGCTTTGGATAAAAGCATCTGCTAAATGAATAAATGTAAATGTGTGCTCCCCTCTAGTGTTAATTTCTGTAAACACTACTAAATGCCTGAGGTAAATGTAATGCTACATGAGATAATATTATCAAGCTGTTTTATAGATATCTTTCTGCAGTTGAAACACTGGTTGAGAGATTACATGTAAACATACCGATCAATCATCTCTTCTTCTTCTTCTGTGCTTTTTACTGGTAGCAAACATTGTTGCATTACCACGCCCCTTCTGGATTGGAGTGTAGATTGCCTGTGACGACTGTATTTGTCGTATGACTGCATCAACCAAACCGTGGCGTCCGGGACAAATAAATGTACCGTTACACCCCTAGTGAACTGTGCTTTCATCCCATGACTGCAATGGTTCATAAAGTGACTAGTTTGGGATGCTCCACATATGCAGAAACTCATATAAATAAGACTTAATTCTCAATTGATTTCAGTAGTTTTTGATGTTAGCATGTTGCTAAGCTAACGTGATACCAAAGTCTATAGAATAACACAAGACAGGTCACTTGTATTGTTTTGAATAGGAGAAAGTGCAACGCGCAATATGACGGAATAAGTCCCACCTTCTAAATAAGAGCCAATGTATCAAACAATCTCAAACCGCCAAAGTCACATGATTTCAGTAAACAAGGCTTTGTGAAGTGTTTCGAAAATTTCAGAAGTGTTTCGAAAATTTCAATGGTTCACGTGACTTTGGCAATGCTCCAAACCACTGATTCCAAACAAACGATTTGTAAAGCTTCAAAGCTTCATGAAGCAGTGTTTTGAAATCGCCCGTCACAAGATATTGTGGAATAAAGTCGCTATTTTGTTTTTTGTTTTTGCCGCACAAAAAGTATTCTCGTCGTTTCATAACATTAAGGTTGAACCATTGTAGTCACATGAACTGTTTTAAAAATGTTTTTATTACCTTTCTGGGCATTTGAATGTCTAATTAACTTGTCAATGCAGGCCTCACAAACCATCAGATTTTATCAAAAATATCTTAATTTGTGTTCCGAAGATGAACGAAGGTCTTACGGGTTTTGAACGACATGATGGTGAGTATTTAAAGAAAGAATTTTCATTTTTGGGAGAACTAACCCTTTAATGTTGTAGTACTCAACATCATGTGGCTGGACCCAGAGCACACCTCATGACAACCAGGCTTCATTCCCCACAAAGGAAAGCAGATTTACACTGTCTGAATCATTTAGACCCTCTTCAAATCTCTGTCTTGATTCAGACTATCAGCCAATCATCATTGTTATGGTGTCATTTTCCTGTGGCTCCAGAGTGATTAGTCACGTTGCATTCACAGCTCAGGTGATTGGCTTAAAAATTTGTCAAATCATGGTGATTTCAAATCATGTACTTCTAGAAGGTCCTGCGCCAGTCAAGCAACTGCCATTGAAATGAATGGGGATGCTATCAAACAGCTTTCTCCAGGTATTAAAGACTTCCTCTTCTCTCCACTCTTTCAAAGTGATAGCAAACTTGCAAGACTTGACAGATACAATAAAATCATTCAGAGTGGAGACTGGGAGACCCCGTGCAGGACTAATGTACTAAACTTAGCATGTACTTTCTCATTCCATCTTTCTCCGTGTCCCTCCTACACAGCTCTGAAGTGCTACTACACAGTTCCTCCAGCGCTTGTCAGACTACACCTACCACCGAAACGCACTTATTACAGCCCACCCTGCCTGAGCAAACCACTGTCATTGATTTATCTTCACCCACCAGTCTCTCTAAATGAAGTTATTACTTCGGGGAGAGTTGTTCAACGTCATGTTGCCCCAAGATTCCCTGTTTGACATGCTTGGATTTCATCTCATTTCAGGAGTTCTCTATATTTCTCTCACACACTCATCCCACATTCATCCTCAAAGAATTGTTTGTTTTTGAAGACAAGAGAACAAGATCTGTGGTGTATTCTGCGGCAAGCCTCTGGGTGTTCCCTTTCACAAAATGCTGAAGCAAACAGGAAAAAAAAGAAGAGGGAAAAAAATACAAACCAAAAACAAAAGCATTTTATGTGCAGGGGAAGGGATGTCAGCACAATCTTAATGGAAAAGGAATAAACAGAGTCACATAGAATCACCCATCTTGGATTCAATGTGACATCTATGCAAAGGATTCTGCAACAAATACACAAGACCTTGTGGAAATAACATGCATAAAGAACAGCCTTGTGAATGTGAAAACACAAGTGTACCGACCCGATCACATGAGTATCAATAGTATGCATGTGTAATCTCATGGAATACATATGCCAAAATAAGTTTTGGCATGCATATGATACACAGTTTTTCACATGCATAAATCACTTATGGGTTACACTAAGTGCAAATAGCCCACCTTATTGGTTGGCCAGACAAAATTACAAAAGAAACCAGCTTAATAACAGGAGCAGTGGAGTGGTGAGTAGGGCAGGAGGTGATAACTTTTGACATGATCAACCCTATTATTGATGTTTTGTTGTAAATATATATACAGTGCCGCTTGAAAGTTTGTGAACCCCTTGCAGAATCTGTGAAAATGTGAAAAAATGTAACAAAATAAGAGAGATCATCTCACATTTTCACAGATTCTGCAAGGGCTTCACAAACTTTCAAGCGGCACTGTATGTTAATAGTCAAAAAGTCAAATGGTTAAAGGTGCAGTATGTAATATTGACGGCTTGTGGTTGAAATGGGTGCTACAGTCCAAATTCAAAATATTAGAGTGCATTGTTTCCTCACCCCCTCCTCAGACTCTGCGCTCATGCTGGTTGCCAGATTGAGGACACGAATCCGAGTTTTCCGAGTTATCCGAGTTTTAATATATGTCTCTGGACATAGAGCTTTTTAGATGGATGCCGAGGCTTTTTAGGTTGGGTAGAATCTGTGATCTTTGACCAAAGTCCCTTTAAGACAGGTCATTTCATTCAATGGCCATCTTTGAAACTCCTCTCAGGCATGCAAATGCAGCTCCTATCTCTTTGAATGGGGAAAGATCAAATTCTCCAAAGCTGTTTGCCAAGCTTTCATTTAAATTTCATATTTGAAATCACCAATGAAATCTGACAACAACTGTCTCATACATTTTGTTTCTAAATCATGATAAAAAGTTGTATTTTTCAGGCTGGATCAAGCTAATGCACATGCGCAGTCCTAAATGCACATCTCGGAGGTGCATTTTGGAGGCGTGTGTCTGACTGTTTCTATAGGAACCGGAGCTTTTAATGGCCACTGCAGTAACGCAATGACTTTACCTATCAGCGATTTGCTGTTATTTAATAACGGGACTTATTCCGCCATATTGCGCATTGCACTTTCTCCCATTCAAAACTATATGAGTGACGCGTCTTGTGTTAATCTATAGTCTTTGGCTTCCATGGCTGCAGTACGCTGTGTTTGTTTTTCGGAGAACCAAGTATGTGAACTTAGCATGTTTAATAAATCTCTGCAAACATATTATGGTATTTTTGTGCTTTAGTACAGTCAAAAAATTACAAAATACACCTTTAAGATTAGTATTCTTGTTGAACCTGTTCAATTCTCTCTTTGTGAACTTAAATTTTTATTATAATATCACACTGTATATAATAAGAAAACAATATTGGGGAAATAGTTGATAGTTTGCTTATTAATTGAAGCTTGAAGTTTATAGAGCAGTCTTCTTTTGTAACAGCTTGTTTCTGAAGTAACCACAGACTCCTCTCATCAGCATGAGTGAACGGTAATCACCTAAATAACACCCTTCAAAATCCCTACATAATAGTCAGCACTAACGTACATGTCTCTGCATTATTTATTTCCCTCCCAAAAAACGAATACAATAAGTTAACAATTTCCATCCAGTCACACACAAAGCTTGACTCTGTTTCTAGCCAAATTAATTCAAATTATATAAATTAATAATGCAAATAAATTGCACGCAAATAACCCTAAACCAAGCCCTAATCCTATAGTAAGTACATGTTCTTAATTAATATTACTTAGTACTTAAATGTATAACTACACTGTAACTAGAACACCTTAAAATAAAGTGTAACTGACATTCATAATAGATATTTATTTTTCTTATGTTTGTAGATGATGTTCTCTGACCTTGAACTTTTTTTTGTTTTGTTTTGTTTTCTTTTCTTTTTATCATCATGTCCAACTTTGATTACTTACAACAAAAAAACAAATTTATCCTACTAAAACTGTTAAAGTATCTGCAATATGAATTCATGCTGCTCAGGTAATGCACACAGCATGTTTCATTTTGATGTATGCAACTGCATGGATCCTTGTGAGACTAATTTTAATTATGTTACCTTAAGTGTGTTGGAACGAGGCCGTCAGCAGCAGGTGTCAGCCTATCTTCCACCCAACTGAGACTCAATAACATGTTTGAGATGTTTTGCTCCATCTCTCTCCCCACTGGTCACTTCATCACTAAGTGCTTTCACCAGCTGTTAGGCTTCCGTTTATATTGTCTGTAATGTATTGTGCTAAGTTTGCATTGCACATATAATACGCATTAGAATCCAGCTCTTCATTTCCAGATTGTGACCTCAGTCTTCTCATTCTCATAAAACATGTTCCTCTCACTGAGCCAATGAATTAAAATGCATTTTGAAAGATGTAAATTTACTGGAATTATGGTTTTTATTGGCCAAAACTGAGTCGGGAGCTGTTTTTGGTTGAGACAGACTGGATGTTTGTACCACGGACTGGATAAAATATCCGCTTTTGGTGCAGTTTCCTTCTCACAGCCTGTTCATGTAAACTGTTCAGGGACATTGATGGCACACCTTTTACTGACCCTGTACCCAACCGTTATAAAGGGAAAAAGTAAAACAGCCAGTCTTATTTTGGCTCTGATATCACATAGCGATCTCATGGTTGCCAAACCAATTTTAGAAAGCGGAGACGAAACAAAGTATCACCCTTCTTTTTCCCCCAGATGAAGCTTGGGATGCTGTGAAACCCATGAGAAAATAACATAGTCCCTCTTCCCTGAAGCTGTGGCTGTTGCTCTTGGCTAGTCCTGGCAATGGTTCTTCATCATTGTTTCAAACAGTTCCAATAGAGAAATAATGGGCTTTTGGAGTGTTGTCAATGGCTTGGGGGGAAAACGCCTGCTGTGAGATAGAGTCTGGGCCTGCTTCATTCATTTTTTCTCAGTTGGCACCTTTCCTTTTGTTGTTTAATGTACAGCAGTAATATTCCATGATGAGAACCGATCTTAGATAAGTTTGTACAGTTCAAAAACCCTCTAATACACAGGACACAATGTGTTAATCTGCTCAAATCCGTAAGAATCTAACTTCAACCTGCAGGAGGAGATTGAGATTAAAAGAACTCATTTGTGTGCACATCTCCAATGAAAGAGACATTATGAATTTGCAATCAGATATAAAGATCTTGAACTTTGGATCACAATTTTATGTTATAACTTGGCTTACTTTGGGTTTATTTCAAATGTACTCTACAGGAGACCTTTTGATCATGGCTCCAGTGTTGAAGAAAGAAACCCATTAGACACCGAGACTGAGAAAACTATGACAGAAGTATGTGAAGTTGAAGACAACAGAGTATAACCTAGAGGTATTACTGTAGAAGAATGCCATGACACAAACTCCAAGTAACACAATAGTTGCAACCCAGGCTTGTCCCTGTGGTGACATTTCTGCAGAATGATATGTCAGGGTTCTCCTCTGAACGAGCACTGATTTGCCTCCGATTTCAGGCATTTGTCAGTGATTTCGCAAAATTGGGACTAAAATCGTGCACTGTGAACTCAGCATTAATGTGCTCTCTTTCCCTCTTGTTTTGCCAGCTCATTGTGCCACTTTGTGCCCACTTGTACTACATTACACTTAGTTGTTTATTAGTAGTAGTTCCTATTTTGCTGCTCTAGTGGTGTCTTGATCTGCCTTCTGTTCCAGAGTGTCCTTGCTATTGTTTTGTATTTCTCCCCTTATTTTTCTTAGCATTTTATGGAGTTCATAGTTTACTTTAGTAATGTAACGATGTAGTTCAGAAGAAGATGAAGGTTCAAACTGGTTTCAGCAAATAAAAGGTTCTTTAAATCAAACTCAGGTAATCCAATGGTACAAGAGCAATGTGACAGAGTGTCTACACACACACAAACAATACCGGACAAAGTGATGAAGTAATGAGAACTCAAGAGGAAATTAACACTCCGGATTCGGGAAATGCGCTGCGCGTTTTGCTGGATTTTTCACATAGGCGCAAAATAAACGTGAAATACTCCGTCATTTGTCATAGAGACAGAAGTAATATCAATTGCAACTACAGAATGTCTTGTGTACACTCACAGTAAAAATTAAATGTGCTTTTTGCAAAATAAAGACATGATGCGCGACCTGCCATCTCTCTGACTAAAGTCCAATCTGATACTCCCTCAGAAAATGAACTGTAACTTTGAATACTAATCACACAGACATGAGACATATGTCTAAAGAAACGTTGAAATGTCAGGTTTAAAATCATGTAAGTCAAAATCAAAAACAAATATTCTGTTTACGTAATCTATGTGAAAAGAGAGTAATGCAAGTTGTTGGCCCACGAAGCGTGAGATGATGGGATGATGAGACAGTGACTGCGTTTACATGGACAGCAGTAATCCGATATTAACACGATTAAGACAATACTCTGATTAAGAAAGGACCATGTAAACAGCAATGTTTTATTACCTTAATCTGACTAAAGTCATACTCGAAGTAAACACAAATCGAATTAAGACAGGTGGAGTATTCCTATTTTAGTCGCATTATTGGAGTGCATTGTAGACATGTACACACCTTAATCACACTATTAACGTCATGTGGCAGTTTTCGCCGCACTTTGCTACAGGACACATACCGTTTTGACGGCAAACGAGAGCAAGCTTCAAGCAAGAAGCCACAAATCAAATTCCTCTCACCTCATCTCTCATCCAGAACCTCTGAGTTTGTCGTGGTGGCATGAATGAAAGTTGCCGAATTAAAGTACAGGAGGCCTGTTGCTGGAGAATTTGTATCCACCGTTGTATTTACAGAGCCCCTCGCATGAGAGGGAAAATAAAATAGTAGCCTAGGCTAAATCGTGCGAACGGTTTACTAATTTGTTCCCTCAATTTATAAATCATGTGCATATCATTTATAAATCGAGGGAATTTAATTAGTAAATCGTGCGCACAATTTATTTATTTTTTCTTGCATGTCATGTGCAGGGCTCCGTATCTATTTGCACGTATATTGCATGTCAAATAATTAACTGCACTTGAAGCTTTTGTAAGATTCAAAATGAAACACCCAAAACTGTATATAGCACAAACTGTGTGGTGATACGTGAAATTCTGTAGAGAACGTCGGACGGCGTGCCGTGGGGACGTAATGACGTTTGCCCTTAATCGATCTATGTTATATAACATGTAAAACGGGAACATGAAAGGAATATTTTAAAGGCAACTCATGTAAACACCTTAATCATAATATTGTCTTAATCAGAATAAGGTCAGTAATTAGATTACTGCTGTCCATGTAAACGTAGTCAATGACAAGGGATGATGAGACAGGGATGATGAGACAATGACAAACAGCTGTGGTAATCAATGAGTGTCCATGGTAACAGATTAATGGCGGAAAACTAGAACAAAGGAAACATGTGACTGAAGACAAACCAACTAAAAGTCCTTGAAAATGAAACTAAACACACAGACTGTGACAAGTATTTAGTTTTCAATTGATTTTGCCATAGAAGTTTGCTTTTCACCTTTTTCCTTTACTGGTTCCTTTTAGTTTTTTTTTTTTTATTAGTAGTTTCTCTAGTTATTGCATAGACTGGGTAAACCCAGCCTGATCTGCCGGCGATTTGATTTCGTCCGGCAACTCAGTCTGGAAACCCGTACATTAATTTCTGCTGCATCTGTTACACTTTTGCAGGAACCAATCACAGACTGGCTTATCCACCTTGCTCGCTATTGGCGGGTACAGAGCTCTTTCTATGGCTCTGGGCGGGTATAACACGATGATGTCTCTCGCACAACAGTCAATCCAATTCCTTTTAACCTCTCAACGATGCTAAATGACTTCTTTAGTTTAGCAAACAAATCGCTCGACTGGGTGTAAATACCACTCACTTTCATGTTTTTTGCACAACCTGCAAAAATCGCTCAATGCCATTGCTGCTTCTGCAAACCGCTGATCATGCTACAAACTAAACCTGTCTGGATTTTTCGCGTCGCTCTGCAAAGTACGTCACCCGGATCGTTGATCTGATTGGTTGAAGGACTATCCAATTGCGTGAATAATGCTCGTTGACCACGCCTCTTGTGCAGTAGGAAATACATAGCAAACTCCCCAGACCAATGTTCAATTTTAAATTAAGCTTGGTCTGGTGATAGCCAGACAAGTTATTGCATATAATTAGTTTCCAACATCTGTCTTGTGTTTGCTGTGTCTCTTGTTTGTTCCAGTCCTGTCCTGTTTGTTCCAATTGTTTGGACTATGTTAACTTCTTCCCTTGCCTCATTGTGTCTTGTCTATTGTTTGTTAATAAATCAGTGTAACTCATTCTGTGATTGAGTCCTCTCTCATAGATCCATGATATTATATTTTGTAAAGTTTTCAAAGTAAAATGTCCAGTGAGTGGTGCTAAAAGCGTGTTCAGTTTTTCCGCAAAAAGATGAACGTGAATCTGGCAACATTTTATTACATAGTACATATTGCGATGATTCAGAAATGAAATGTCCAGTGAGTGGTGCTGGAAACTGCAGTGAGTTGTAAATTTTTGGAGTTTTGCAAAATGTAGGTAGAGACACATTTTTCTACTGAGTCTACGTTGCATAGTTTTGAAAGTAAGAAAACTGTGAATGTGTCAAACGCCTGTGTATGTGTACGAGTCAAATGAAGTATGCTTTGCAAGTGGGGTGGACAGAGTTTTTTTTTTAGGGGCATTCTCTCTGTAACAGAAGCCAGCTAGTAAAACTGTGTGAGTAAACCTCACTACCCTGGGCTCAAGAGGCGCACTAGCGACTGAGGTAGAATTTTTTTAATTTGATATTTTTGTTTTTAGAGGCTGTGGTCCTTAGGAAATGTAGATTTGAATCCCGCTCGGAGCAGGGTTGGTAGAACCGGAGGGGTTACATTGGTGCCGTGACCCAGATAGGAGTGAGGTTTAGGGTTGTGAGTGTAACGGAGGACAACTAGGAAGAGCTTTGTGAGTAAACCTCGCTCCCTAGGCCTCAAGAGGAGCACTAGTGACTGATGCTACTGATTTCCAGCGTCCTCCTCCCATCCCAGAAAAGTTGGCCTGAATTTCCCTCGGTGCAGTGCGAGTTGAACCGATGGTACTACATCTCTAGATAGATATAATTTAAGCTTTAACTCTCTATTTTATAGTGCAGAAACAGAAGTCATTTTCACTCCAACAGTCATTTTCAAACATTTTTTAAACTAAATAAATTAATTGAAAAGTTGCTTTTAAAAAATACAATAATTTAAGTGTAAACTTACTAAATATAAGAGATGTTATTTTAATCAGTAAGCTTTAAAATGCATTCATTTTTATGTAATGTTTGATATCAACCTGATGGTTCAGCAGATTGTTTAAGGGCTTTTGGTGTCTCGGAATCAAACAGAAAACAGGTTAAACTACATCCAGTTCTCAGCAGAAGATCTCACATGATCATAATCTCTCATTCATGTGCTCAGCACAGCACTTTAAATGTCACTCGAGCTTGATGGAGCTGATCTGAGCTGGTGTGACCCGTCCTGCAGCACAGGGCTCCATGAGATCTCACAAGCCACATCATTCCTGCATGAGGTGGCAGGGAGGGAAGGTTGGCTGCCCCCAGCGTGAGATCCATGCTGCCACCCAGCGGGGCAGCTGACAGGCTGGTAATTTCCTCTGACAGGTGACTGAGTGCAGGACCTGGACCGTGGTTGATTCGGACTTGAAATGAGATGAAGGAATTTTCACTAAGGCTGCATTTATTTTATTAAAAACACAGTAAAACTGTAATATTGTGTAATAGTATTACAACATGTCATACATATTTCTTATTAATATCAATGTTAAAAACTATAAAACATACAGTTCAATAAACATCATTTATTTGAAACAGAAATATCTTTAATAATAATGATGTTTTACTATCAATTAAATTTATCCTTGCTGAATTTTTAATCTTTTTTAAATCTTACTTACCCCAAACATTTGAATGGTAGTGAAATATTAAGCAGCTCAACTGTTTTCAACATTGATAATAATAAGTAGTTTTTCTTGAGCAGCAAATCATCATGTTAGAATGATTTCTGAATCACTGACACTGAAGACTGGAGTAATGATGCTGAAAATTCAGCTTTGCATCACAGGAATAAATACATTTTTAAAATACATTTAAATAGAATTCCATAATATTACTGTATTTTTAATAAATGTAGTTTTGGTGAGCATAAGGTACTTCTTTAATATATATATATATTATATCTGTTAATGATTTTCTCAAATACATTTTTTTCTTTACAATAAAAAATTGTATCTGTTAACATTAGCTAATGTGATGAGCATTTTTATGTACTAACAAAGGTTATAGTGTTATAGTATATATAAGGTTATAGTATAGCCTTATAGTACAGTCTTACCAAGATTTATTGGCTTTTCTTCACTGTAACCACAATACGTGACTTGCATCATGCTTTCATCTAGAAACTTCAGTGAAGGTTAGTCAGAAACTGTTTCTATAGCTGCAGGGTCAGAGATCAAGGACGGTGTTAACTGTGATGAAGCACTCTACAGGATTTGATGACAGACAATCCAGCACCTTTATTGGACAGGTAGATAGAAAAGAGATGACTTAGGCTTTAAGGTCAAAGCAAGTTGAAGAAAAGCAGATCGTTTTTTGGCCAATTATTATAACGTGGTATCTGTTAATAATGATTCACGTATTATTCATATTTTTAATAACATTGTCAATCGATTAAAATATTTAATCACAATTAGTTTGTTTAGTCTGATTTTGGTACATTAATCTTCTTTACTCATCCCACTTATAAAACACAGATTCCATATTGCTCAATATGAAAGACAAAACATGAAATAATTAAAGGTGCCATCGAACATTTTTTTACAAGATGTAATATAAGTCTAAGGTGTCCCCTGAATGTGTCTGTGAAGTTTCAGCTCAAAATACCCCATAGATTTTATTTTTTTAATACATTTTTTTAACTGCCTATTTTGGGGCATAATTAGAAATGCGCCGATTCAGGCTGCGGCCCCTTTAATTGCTCACGCTCTCCGCCCCCTCCCGAGCTCTCGACTCTATCATTGCATAAACAAAGTTCACACAGCTAATATAACCCTCAAAATGGATCTTTACAAAGTGTTCGTCATGCATGCTGCATGCATACATCGGATTATCTGAGCATTGTATTTATTTGGATGTTTACATTTAATTCCGAATGAGTTTGATAGTGCTCTGTGGCTAACAGCTAATGCTACACTGTTGGAGAGATTTATAAAGAATGAAGTTGTGTTTATGAATTATACAGATAATTCATAATTATACATTATTAAATGTTTAATAATGAAAATAGCGACGGCTCTTGTCTCCGTGAATACAGTAAGAAACGATGGTAACTTTAACCACATTTAACAGTACATTAGCAACATGCTAATGAAACATTTAGAAAGACAGTTTACAAAATTACGTGATATTTTTTATACAGTTTATAAAAATATCACGTAATCATGGATCATGTCAGTTATTTTTCGCTATTGTTCTTGCTTGCTTACCTAGTCTGATGATTCAGCTGTGCACAGATCCAGACGTTAATACTGGCTGCCCTTGTCTAATGCCTTGAACATGAGCTGGCATATGCACATATTGGGGGCGTACATATTAATGATCCCGACTGTTACGTAACAGTCGGTGTTATGTTGAGATTCGCCTGTTCTTCGGAGGTCTTTAAACAAATGAGATTTATATAAGAAGGAGGAAACAATGGAGTTTGAGACTCACTGTATGTCATTTCCATGTACTGAACTCTTGTTATTCAACTATGCCACGGTAATTTCAATTTTTAATTCTAGGGCACCTTTAAGTATTATAACAATTTCCCCACACTTTATAGACTTCCATCTTCATGTGTAATATGCTTGTATGACCTTTGATATGTCATATTTTTTGGACTTTGGTTATAATTACAGCTGCATGTGATTATTTATTTGAATACCACACTTCTGGCTGATAGATGCCACTGAAATAGGTGTCCTGAGAAATCACACTTGTCTCTGTGACAACCATATAGGCTCTGTACATAGCAAAGAAGAGTCAGGGAAGCCGTGCATGCTTTTTATCAGATATTCTCTCTGGCTGTCAATCATTTTTGCATGTTTTGAGTTTCCTGACATCAGGTTTACTGACTTGTTTTTGCAGGGCGAATTTTGAAGAGGGTAGAATAAATTGTGCGCACATACTCACACACATTAACATGTTCATTTTGACAGTCCTAATTTTTATACATTATTATTTATTTATATAAATTAACCATTCATTAACTAACGTAAATTTAAAAATGGCCAATAGTACATTTCTAAATTAATATTAACCTAGTAAAAAAAAAAAAGTTGTATATTGTTAGTTCATGATATTTAAGGCAATGAATTTAACATTCGTGTTACACACAGGTCAGTGGAACGAAAAACGCAATGTCAAAAGACACATTATTCTAAAAGCTATTTTAATTGGAGTTCTTAGAATGAAATTGTAGTTTTTAGACTATGTGTATTCAGTATTTATTAGCCTATTAAGTGTTACCATAAGGGGCCATTTACCCAGAATTTATTTATTTATTTATTTTATTTTTATTTATTTTTTTGCAGTTAAAAATACACAGGTCAGTGGAACGAAAAACACAAGGTTCAAAAGACATTATTTTAAAAGCTGAACATCTTTTAATATGAGGTTTTAGAATGGGATTTTTAGTTTTAAGAATGGCATGTAAAGCTCAAAGTAAACTTCAGCCATTTGCATTCCACAGAAGTCCATGCACTGCCTGAGTGACGTAATTTTCGTCATCAGGAGGGGCAGCGGACATCCTTACAACAGCGCATGCGCAAAGTGAGTGTTGAGACAGAAGAGTCCACTTGGTGGCAGTACGCAGTTGTGATATGTTGTGCAGTAGTCTAAGAAGAGTGTGGAAAGAGAAGGAGTGGAACCCAGAAAATTAAATATACCTGGGCCTTAAAGGCACAATATGTAAGATTTTTGGATGAAAATATCCAAAAACCACCAGAACAATGTTCTGTGTCAACAAAGCCCCGCCCTGCTTCATACCACAGTAACATTAATAAAACTTTACTATATTAGCTCATCCATGAACATGATTTCTGCCCCATCTGATTGCTTTCTATTGGCTGTCGAGGTGAAGATGACAACTCCCATGATTCCATGCTCATTCACGTCGTCATCAAGCTACGATTTTGTTATTGTTTTGAATAAACTACTTCTAGCGGTGAAACTTACATGCTGTGCCTTTAAAGCAAAAGATGTGAGCACAACAATTAAAAGCATTCATCTAGCATTAAACTAGTCATCTAGTTCTCCTCAGCAATAAATGCTAGAATGAGACAGAGTAGAAAGTGAACATTGCTACGTCATAAATGATTTTGCACCCGGTCACTGTGCAAAAATACTTTTATATAACAATAAAATCTTTATATTAACTGATTTTCTATTAATGCGGTACATGTAATTACAACCGTCTGTGGTCTCCCAGTGGGTTACATTACGCACAGTTTAGCATTATGTGATTAATTTACAACAAAACAAAAGAAAACTAGGGCTGCTCTTGACAAAAGATTTTTCCGGTCCACTGGTAGTCATTCATTTTAAGCAATTAGTCGACTAATCGCACGTTTATTAATAAACCATATAAATAGTAATAAAGAACCTTTAAAGGGTTAGTTCACCCCAAAATGAAAATTCTGTCATTTATTACTTACCCTCATATCGTTCCACACCCGTAAGACCTTCGTTAATCTTCGGAACACAAATTAAGTTATTTTAGTTGAAATCCGATGGCTCCGTGAGGCCTTCATAGGGAGCAATGACACTTCCTCTCTCAAGATCCATAAAGGTACTAAAAACATATCTAAATCAGTTCATGTGAGTACAGTGGTTCAATATTAATATTATAAAGCGGCGAGAATATTTTTGGTGCGCCAAAAAAAAACAAAATAACAACTTATTTATTGAGGGACGATTTCAAAACAATGCTTCAGGAAGCATCGGAGCACAATGACTTTATAATATTAATATTGAACCACTGTACTTCCGAAGATTGGTGTGGAACGGCATAAGGGTATATAAACAGCAAGGAGACTGCTTTAATATTTCAATAATTAATTGATAAACTAGTGTTTTGTGTGATTTCGGCTGCAGAGATGAAGTTGATGATGCTGACTTTGTCATCTAGTGGATGTGCCTGTATGCACATTTCATATGGGTTACTTAACCTGAGAATATATGTTTTCCATTTAAATTGGTTCATTTAAAAGTAGACATTTTGCTTTCTATAGATATATTTTTCATGTCTGTGAGGCAAGTTTACATGGAGGTATCTTTTGTTTTCGGCATGCTCAGGTTCACAGAGAGAGAAGGCAGAAAGCGCACCCTGTTTGCTTTCATTATTTTTACAAAAGCACAACGTTTTGTTGTTATTGTGAGTGTGCACAAATAAAAGTAGACTCTTTACAGATTCAGAAGATGTATTACTCTTATCTGTATGACCAAAAATGAGTTTATTAAGTGCAAGTGATCGCACCGGCACCTCCATGTTAGCTGTCATGTAGTAAGCGCGCTACTATTCAGCTGTCACACTCCACACAAACGCTTGAATAGCCCATATTTTTCTAGGTTAGAGGTGCTAAAGAGGATCTTTCCGTCGACTGAGAAACCAAAGACTGTTAGTGAGTTTTTGAAATGAGCGCATGCGTAAGAACAACCCCCCTCCTTCACAGCTCATTTCGAGGGAACGCCTCCCAAAACTCGTGCATGAGTATTGGAACACGAGTGTTTACCACCGGCATTCACTGTGTCGTGTTAGTGGTTTCATTATGTCGGACTCACCGCAGGTAACTCATAATCTGCAGTTGTTACTCTTGTCTCCTGACAAAAACATTGCATGCGGCGCCTGTGGAGTGTGGAAAGTTACTGGAGCGCGCAGCCGCCTCTTCGCACAAGGAACGTCATGGCAGTGATTGACAAGCCAGAAGGCCCGTCCACGCACATCTTTCTCAAGGAATGTAATGGCAGTGATTGACAAGCCAGAGGGCCAATCGTTTACGCGATGATCGCGTAAACGATTGGCTGATGTTTTTAAGGCCCTACCTCGTGCACAGATGATGTATATTAATATTATTCCTTTCAGTGTTTCTAATAAATAGTCTTTTATCAGTTAGTAAAGACAGTTTCAAGTAATATTGCAAAAATGTATAAAACAAAACATCCTCTGTAGCACCTTTAACGTTAAAGCGGGCAGCCATGTAAAGTTGCTACTACTTACATGTTTCATATAATAAGCCATAATTTAGGTCAATGAATAATAGGCGAGCGTTTGGATGTCCTGCCCATTTTGAATATGCCGCCCGCATCCTCCTGGAGAAGTACAGGGAGAAGAACCAGACCGTCCACATGGCATTTCTCGATCTCGAAAAGGCATTCGACAGAGTTCCCCACAACCTCATCTGGCATTCCCTCCATTCCCATGGAGTCCCTGAGGCCTATGTCGAGTGGATCAAATTTCTCTACAAAGGCGTCACCAGTGCAGTTAGGTGCACAGCCGGACTGTCACTGCCCTTTCCAATCAACGTCAGAGTCCACCAAGGTTCGGCTTTGTCACCCCTCCTTTTCATCCTCTGTATGGACACCATCACAGCCGACCTGCAATCGCCCCACCCCTGGTCACTCCTCTTCACCGATGATGTTTTCCTCGCTAGCAAGACTAGGGCAGTGACTCAGAGGGATACCCAACTATGGAAAGACCGGTTGGACGAATATGGCCTACGACTTAACATCAAGAAGACAGAGTACCTGGAGGGTGGCCCCCAAACCGATGGCACCATCAGCATCGACAACGAAGAACTGAAGAAGATCGAAGAATTCTGATACTTGGGCTCAGTCATCAGCTACGACGGAAGTGCCACTGCCGATGTTCGAGCAAGGATACAAGCAGCCTGGATGAAATGCCGCCAAGTGACCAGTGTCCTTTGTGACCGACGGGTGCCGGACAAGCTCAAGGGGAAGATCTACAAAACGGTGATCCGCCCAGTAGCCCTGTATGGTTCTGAATGCTGGCCTGTTTCGACCATTCATGAACAGGCCCTCAACACCATGGAAATGCGTATGCTCCGATGGAGCTTGGGAATCACACGATGGGATCACATTATGAACGAACACATACGGAAGCGGCTAGGTGTAGCCCCTATCAAAGAAAAAATGCTCGAATCGCGTCTTCGGTGGTATGGTCACATGGTCCGAAGTGCCGAGGACTCGGTAGCCAAGACAGCCACGTGGATCGACCCTGTAGGCCATCGCCCCTGAGGTCGACCAAAGAAATGGTGGATGGACAGAATTAAGGAAGACTTGAAGATCGTCAATGCATCCCCAGAAGACGCCTTGGACAGACCCAAATGGAGACGACTTTGCCAAAGAGCGGACCCTGCAATAGCGGGAGCAATGCCAGGATGAAGAAGGAGAAGAAGAAGAAGAAGTTTGAATGTCCTGCCCGATGTACTGTAATTACTATATAGACCAGCTGTTAACGATCTATCCCTCACGGACTGCGTGACTTCGCCAATTCCTGTGGAGTTTTTTTCGGCAACTAAGAGACTAATAAAATTTTGGTCAGCTAAGCCTCTTCTCGTCAACGAACAGTTGGTTGACTATTAGGGGACAGCCCTAAAGAATATATGCCTTCATCTCCAAAATCATTATTATTACTATTATTAATGTTGTTATTGTTGTTGTCTTGAATTACGTAGTGAAATTGGATTAGCTCAATTCTGCTAATTCTTTTTTTGTGAATTGAGGTGATGTGTGCAGAGGATTGTTGGTGATTGGAGGACGCACTTGAAGGATACACTTTAAGCTTCAAGGATACAGTTGATCCTTCAAAATAAAACAAAGTACACAAAACGAAGATTGCCTTCAAAGGTTCCTTCAAATTGAGACGTCCTTTGATGGAGCTTGATGACATAACAGCCAAAATATGCAGCCTTGCTAGGACCTTCCGAACTGATGGGAAAATGTAACTATGTTACTAGGTGGCGATTTCATATAAATTACAACATGAATCATACAAAATCGTACGATAAGCATGAATGTCTACCTATAAACAGCAGTGCTACACAGATAAACTAAACACAATATACTGTATACCATGTTTTTCAACTAAATAGCTTTTTGTCACAGAGGAGCAGATATAGAACGATGGTTTAAAGACCATGAGAATCAATAAACAGCAGGTGCAGGTAAAGGCTTGTCCAGTAGGACTTCACAACAACACACAGAAATGTTTTACCACCCATCAAAACAGTCAGGGACCTTCAACAGCATGTGTCCAAAGCCCCAGTGACATGTCAGCTTAACTTGGACACTGCTGTTCTCTGAAACTGAAATGTCCTGCCGGTGTGTGGGAAGGATGGAGTTTGCAGGGGAAGTCTTTGTGTACAAAGCTAATGTTTATCTTTGACATTGGGGTAAAGTCTTTGGGCTTTAAAGACAGCTGACAGCAGTGGGTGGGTAGTCGCTTTTCTTCACTGACACCCCGTCAGGCTTAAAAGACAGGCAAGAAACAATAAAGCTCAAGAGACAAGAAAAATACCAGCGTGAACTATAGAGTTTTGTCACTCTGAATTTAGAGTTTGTCTCATAATTTTTTTTTTTTTTTTCTTTTTTCATCAAACTAAAAGTATTACGGCTATCAATAGCACCTAACATTAAAATAATCATAAAAATATTTTATGAATCTCCAACTTAATGTAGAAACAAGATAAAGTATTTTTAAAAATTTAATATTTTGAATATTTGTTTAATAGCATATTTATAAGTATGAATAAAGGCCAATCTCACTGATACAACTGATTTTTTTTTTTTTTTTTTTTTTTTTTTTTGTGGTTCTGGAGACAAAATGAGTAATTTAATAGTCATTTAATATTACAGTATAATTGAAAGCATAAACTGCTTGATTTTATTTATTAGTTAAATAAGAATTTCAGAACATTAACAATATTTTAAGTGGACATGTATACAGATTACTCATAAAATGTGCTCTGATCTGAATTAATTCACAATTATCCACCTTGTTTTTCAGGTAGGAGTGGGTGCGGCCATTTGTAAATTTAATGTGACTGGCTTCCGGTGTCATTCACCTCCAGTTATTTTTAGTTTTTTGACAGTTTATTGTCTTAATTATAAACATGCTGGTTTGTAGTGCAAATAGTTTTACAGTTTACTGTACTTTGATATTCTTCTTGTTAGTTCCCTATAGCGTAAAACATAAAACACCTTACTTCATCATTGAAATGTAAGGTGGATAGACAAAACAATCTGACTATATTAATAACGTACAAACAACTGTACTTTTCACATTTTTTTTTTATTGAATTCATTGAGTTATTATTCACACTGCAGGGTGGAGAAATTAAGTGATTTTTATTATCCTGTATATCCTCCTTTAGCAACAAAATCTCCACAAAATGTGCCAAGACTTTTGACCAACCCTCTTCACAAATCTGTTTCAGCTTATCAGTATTTTTGGGTTGTCTTGATAGCACAGCCCTTGTTAAGCTAGGCCACGGCATCTCAGTTGGCTTAAGGTCAGGACTCCTCAGGAAGTTTCCTCTTTTTCACACATTGTTTAGTTGATTTACTTGGTTTCTTGTCTTGTAGCCTCACCTAACCTCCCTTTAGCTTGAAGTCATGAATGGCTGTCCTGACATTCTCCAGTAAAATGTCTTGATACATATTTGAAATCATTGTTCCTTCAGTGATTGCAAAGTATCCAGACCCTGTGGCAACAAAGCAGTGTTAAACCATGATGCTCCATCCACCATGCTTTATAGTTGGAATGAAGCTTTGGTGTTGGTGTGCAGTGCACTTTTTCATTTAACCAAAGCTTTGTATATTTTTTGCCAAAAAGATCAACTTCATTCTTAGTTGTCCACAGAACATTTTCTCAGGTGGTTTTGGGCAAATGCGAGACATGCCTCAGTATTTGTTTTTGGCAGCAGTGTTTTCCTATGTGTTTTGTTGACTTCTTTTGCTGTTCTCCTTGGGTTCCTTCTTACCTCTTTCAAAATTGCCCATTGTTTTCAAACTAAAATGTTTTTGGAGAAGTTGTATCAGAGTTTCACTTACTTTGTCTAACCTGCCCCGTCAACGATCACTCAATGTCTCAATAAACCTCCAACTGTTTGTGTCATTAGTTTAGTCAGTTTGTGATTGTCTACAATTGTAAGTTAACTTTATGAGTAATACAATATTTTCAAAGGGCTCACAAACACATTCTATGTTCTAATCTAAAATATTGATAATCCACTATCCAGGTATTTTCCATAATGAGTCATTAATTTGCAAATGTTCTAAATCTACTATAAAAAAATGAACAAAAAGCCATTAAGCATATGGAAAAATGACACACATCAACATTATAAAGTCCCATTTGGTTGATCTTAAAAGACCTGTGTTTGGTGTAAATCAACTAGAAACAAGCAGATACCATTATTCCACCTGATTTAAATGTGTTGAGGCCCTTCTGCCCCATCACCTAAAAAGCACTATTACCATCTACACAAACCGAATAAACCATTAAAATTACTATCACATTACCATTCTTTAGGATGAATGAATGAATGAGTGTATATATGTATGTATGTATGTATGCATGGATGGATGGAAGGGTGGATGGATGCATTTTAACTCAGTCTGGACAGACAAATTACTTGTCGCACTATCTTAGCACTATCATTGAGACCCTAATTTGCAAACTCACTGGAACTGAGCACTGACCCTGTGCAACTGGATCCACGACTTTCTTCCTGACTGACAGAATATAGTTAATATCCATGACCAGACTTCACGCTCTGGCACCCTGAGCTCTAGCACCCCACAGAGACATGTCCTCAGTGCTCTTCTGGCCCACAACATTTTCTGTCTCCAGGCTCCCCAGTAACATCATCGGATTCACTGACGACATCACAGCAGAAGGGCTCAAACAGCCATATGACAGCCTGCAAAGAAGTAGTGACATGCCTAAGCAACAAAGTCAGTCTATTTCTTAATGTCAGAGAGACAAAAGAAAGTCATTGGCAATATACGGTGGCAACAATATGCATTTGGTAACTTACAGTGTCAAAATGTTATTCCGAATTATGATTTGATTGCAGTATCAAATGCTTTGCAGTATTGCAGTATTCATGTTCCCTTATAATATTTAATAAAAATAACTACCCCTACCTCTTGCAACATCATCACAGCATTAGCAAACGATCTGATGATTTTTTTTTGTGCTAGTTGCACTGATATGTCAGTAGGTGGCGACGAGATACTTGCTGCATCCCAATTCGCCTACTTATACTATGCTCTGTTTTTGTGACAAAAAAAGTACATACTTTTGAGTAGGGCTGGGACAATAAATAGTTTCTCAAAGAATCTGGAACGATTCTGATATTTTCCTATGTATCGCAATTTGAGAAGGAAAATATCAGAACCGATCCAGAATCATTGTATGTATAGAGAATCGATGTATTGTCCCAACCCTGCTTTTGAGTGTGTAGCAGAGGTGTAGTCAAGCTTTGGACACTATTTCTTCATAATTGTCTTTAATGGGCAGCTCTGTTGCTTAGTTACATGCATCCTGACATTGTTAAAACTGTCCTGTCTTGTCACATTTAAAATCCTCCACATTCAATTTAATTTCCTATTTCCTAGAGAAATGTAGTAGCATGTTGATCTGCCAGTCATGGATCTTTCATGCGGAGGACTTTCCTCATGTGTATTTGCAATTTTCATATTGATTCATTTAAAAGTTAATGACCAAACGTATCTATATGTATCTTAATGGGTTGTGGGCAATATTAGCCATTAGAGTGTGCACGGACATGCACTTCGAATTCTAATGGAAAAAGTAGACCATCCGGGTTGTAAAAGTTTCTATTGTTACCTTGATCCCTGTAGCTTTTTCTGCATGTTATATTTAATCCTATCATTAGGGGGCACTCTAGTCAGTGAGGTACCTGTTAGCCTAAAAGGGGAAGGGAAGAAGCATTAGGTAGGAAGTGATGTGTTATCCACATGGAAAAGCTTTCTTACCTGTGTTGTTTTGTGTTTGTGCCTTGTTTTGAGGAACTTGTAGTTCTTAAACTCAAATGTAAGTACTATTGTTAGTAGAGATGCGAGAAACAAGGCTTTTCAAAGCTTGAAACAATTGCTTTGCGAAATGGTTCAATGTTTAAATGCATTCAAAACGCCACATTCTGGTGACCCCAGCTGGTCAAAACAGTGGAAATGCAATAAAAACTTAGGCCAAACATGCATAAAAAGACATTTTACAAACCAATTGTTTTATTGAAAGTGAAATATATCAAATGCAATTAACTAATAAGATTAAATATCAAGTGTCTGTATATTGTGATCTTTTATCAATTTTTAGGGCTTTGTATTGTTTGTTCCATGGAAGGCTCAGCTAAACAGGCCAATAAGAGACTATTAAATACAAAGTTCAGTCATGAAACTCTAACCGAGCGCTGATTGGTTCTTTCTACACCATGGCATCAGCCAATCGGGAGTAATTCCATATCCACGTAACCATATATATCGTACCCTAGCCTGCGATCGACAAGCTGCGCAACGTGAAGCGCTGTTATCCCTCCTCCTCCCCAGCGCCACCTGTAGAGATCTGCTATGGGGGTTCTACCATTCTTGCAGCAGCCTCTTCCTTGTTGTTTTATTTGACTAAGCTGAACAATTTGTATTTGCTCAGCAGCAACAGCAGCAGCAGCAGTAACTGCAGCAGCTGTAGCAGCAGCAACAGCGTAGCAGATCTCGTACGCCAAAATCAAGCCATGTATACTTCATACCCCATGCCAATAAATGCTGGTTGAATTCAATCCACTCCGAAAGTTGTCATGATTGAACTACTATTATTCATTTTATTTATATTAATGTCTAATTAAAATGTCTCCATATGTATAAAACTGCTCAGAGATCAGGTAAAACCCATAGACACTTGTTCAATTGTTTGCCGCTGGGGGGCGATCTCAATGAATCCACATGATTATGGTTTCACTGGAATTTCGAAACGGTTATGACGGAACGAATCCTTGTGTACTGAAATCACTTGACTTTGACAGTTTACACGCTCCGAACCACAGATTCGAAACAAAAGATTCATGTTTCGAAAACGCCCATCACTATTGTTAGCACTTTGATGTTTGGTAGGGTTTGTAAATATGTTTGTAAATGGATAACACCAAGCACATGCTTATTATCTGTTTGTTTGATGCAGAGGGTTTATCATGTAAGCATGAGAAAACAGCTCAACTACAAACAGGAGCTAGACCAAAATGATTAATTGTCTTTGTTCAGCAAACAACATCCTTTCCATTTATTGTTCATCTCCTGAGCTACAATTCATCAACATTACCAACAGCTGCTTGGATACTTGTTTGCAGGCTGATGTGGCTTTATCAACATTGCACTTAAGTACTGTTTCATCTCACACTTTCTACTCCAAAGACTGAGCTCTTGGTAGCCAAAAATGCTACTTGAAGTCTGAACTAGTTGGTGTTTCCCTCACCATGCCTAACCATGCCTGAGAGAAAAACACTATTTTGTGAAGTAGCTAACAAAGCATAATCAGATGCAACTTTTTTTAGTAAGAGTAATACAGCATTGTCTCCATCGTACAATATGTTTTAAAATTAATTGCAGGCTTATCAACACAAGCCATCCAGCATTTATTAATATGATATTCTAATATCGATCTAGCTTACGGCAGTGTGCAACAGTGTCTCACAGCAGCCACCGAGCGAAAGCACAGAGTAACGTTATAACATCATTTTCAACACAGTCAAATGTATCTAATATGATAAACAGAGCTGTGTTACCTCATACTCATGACCGGAAAAGCGGAAGTGGCGCCGGCGACTGTAGCATAATAAAAGTTCTGCTGCTCGCGGCGTGTGTTGCGCAATCGCTCCAGCAGCCTCGTCCAGCTCCTACAACACACTACTACAGTAATACAGTACTCCTACTACTTCATACTACAGTAACGTTAATACTCGCATCCATGAACATGATTTCTTCCTGAGTCCCGTCCCGATTCTTTTGCACCGGCCGTTGAGGTGAAGACCAATGTCCCAAGATTCTACACTCTAAACTTGGTGTCATCAAGCTACGCCTTTGTTTTGAATAGGCCTCTAGCGACCTCTAGCAGACAGAAAATATTACATATTGCACCTTTAACCCTTAAATGCATGACTGTTTCGCCAATCATTCTTACATATTCGGGTCTTTATCGACCCGGATCTATATCTAACACGGAAGGATCTCTACCTGTCGTGATAATATAAAAATCCTCTGATATTAGAGTAACAATTACAGAAGAATAAAATAAATCATATTTTGTTACCTTTTGGAGCTTGAATGGGCTCCGTTTGAGCAGATGTTTTATGCCATCATCACTGTCCTCGTCAGAGCTCATTTCCAAGTAAATTCAACAAATAATATGCTATTTTTATGTTTGAGGTCACGAATATGAGCCCATTCGCGATCTCAAACATATTCTCAAAACTATATAATTTTCAACATCTTCAAAATCAATATTTCGATCGCTAACAGCTTCACCAGATCCATCCAGTGACAGTTACAGTCATATTTGATTGCGTTCAGTATTTGGTCTGCAGTAAATCGCTGAGCCATTTCATGTTTTGCTTATTCTTTTGTTTTTTGTCTGAATGGATCGTCACTTCATCATTGTGTATCAGACATTGCCACCTTGTGGAATAAAGGTGAATTGCACTTATTCCGTCATCTAAGATTCAATTATTGTTGTGCAGAAAAAAATATACGTACACTTATACACACCTCGGGTCGATAGTGACCCTATGCAATTTTGACAAAAAATGAATACAAAAATAGGCATTCTTTTATAATTTTATGATTTTTTTCTTGTTATATTCTTTATAATGAATTGATTGAGGAATACCAAGAAGGTTGATGTCTAACTTTAAAAAATGAACGAGGAAGAGGGTAGTGAATGATGTCCCGGGTCACTAAAGACCTGAGGTATGAATTTAAGGGTTAATACACAGCTCATTGAAACATGGAAGTACCTCATTTTCTTTATGCAGCATGAAAACAAATGTTTTGAAAGCAAGTGTTACAGGCTATCTTTGGAATACTCATTTCAACATGCAACAATTTGGGACACTAATTCTAATTTCAAATACTATTTAGGATGGATAGTATGCGAATTGAGACACAGTAATTCTCTCATGAGTGAGTCATTCAATCATTGTTTCAACCAGTTCGCTCAAAAATGCTGATATGGTTAGAAACAAAACAAGCATGGTCCATATGAGTTATTCGTTGATTGATTCATTCAAATGATTTGTTTGAAAACACTAGACATTTCAAAGTACACGTGTGTTTCTCGGAATTACAGTTCAGCATTCGTGGCTTTGTTTGGAACATTTTCTTTGGCAAAGAAGGCAGACAAAGTGGCAACATTAAAATATAAGTTACTGTTGTATAAAAGTCTGATTTTGTCACTCAAATAACTTCTAACATACCACGCCGTTGAGACTAGTTCAAACGTCATGTTTTCGAATTAGCAGGACTTGGACACATTAGAGACTTACAGTATAGCAAGATCCTATTTCTGTCATGTAAGAACGTATAAAGAACGTAGGCCTACAGTCAAACCAAAATTTATTCAGACACCTTGAACATTTCATTCATTACACAGTTTATTCACTATAATTAAAAAAAAAAGGTAATAAAATATGACAAGATCTCAGAGTTAAACTGTCAGAAAAAAAATAATTTTAATTATGTCAGATAACACTTAAGCAAAACATGATCAGGTCAAAGTGTCTCAATAATTTTTGGTTCCAAATTTTTTATCAGTTTTACTGGTAGTCCACCGTATGAAGAATTTTTGGGTATAATATGTCACAGTTTACTATATTTTTTTATCCTAACTAACATAAATGAACTATAGTGTCCTGCACCCACTAGTAAAAATATATAAAAATGTCTGAATATTTTTTGGTTTGACTGTATGAACTCTTGATTCATTTATATGCCATTTACATTAAATCCTAATTATCCTATGCCTGTATTTTAGGTATGACTGTGAAAAAGTTGTTTCCTCAGATATCACCATAATTCTTTGTCCTAAGCTAGAGTTCTCACTTAGCTCCAGTTCTGAAAGTGTTCAGTCAGCAGCCAGACCTACAACTAATACTATGGGCACCTGCCTTAAATTATTGCATTTTCTCACCTGAGGCAGATTTTTCTTTTGTGATATGAGGAATGACTTAAGCCTGAAAAAAGGTGGAATTTTCCCAGAGGTGAATATATTTTTAACATCATTTTCTTGGTAGGGTAAGCAGCTCCTTTCAGTGTTTAATCTCTCTCTCTCTCTCTCTCTCTCTCTCTCTCTCTCTCTCACACACACACACTATCCCTGTTTTTCTTCATAGATGTCAGATATTTTTATGGTGCATGCTACAAATAGAATGCTCTGTTGCATACAGTGTGCGTTCGTAAGATTAGGTAAAAAAAATCATGTATAGTTCCCTTTTCTATAAATGTAAAGTTAGAAAAGATACAAAACATAGGCTACATGTACTTGGCTCTCAGAGGAACAGTAAAGTTTTAAAAGAAATTAAATGACCCAAGATGGTGTTTTGAGTCAATGTCAGCCCGATGGGGAGCTGTAATGAGCAAGATGAGTGTGTTGGCCTCCAAGACTGCAGGCGCTGGGCAAAGGTCTTCACTTCACTAGATTTTTCACTATGATAGATGTGGCCAGAAGCAACCAGCCTGCCCTTAGGTTTAACCACAGCTGTTCCTCAATTATTTCCATTCAACAGCTTCCTTCCTTGTCATCATTAAACATGAGGAGAAGATTTTCTGCATCTTCTAGACAAAAGGACAGTGGGGATAATTATATTCATCTAATGTTTTGTCAGTCTGGGCATTTTAAAACTGCATAGCACATTTTTGTTTTTGTTATTAAATAAAATAAATAAAAAATATATTAAATAATCTGAGACGTAGTATTATTATTATTACATTAACACTTTACAATACGGGGCACTAATATAGTTGGAAATTGAAATCCATGGCTTAGTGTGGATGTCAAAACCATAATGACATATTACTTAATTAGTTAATAGTCATGTGCCTCAACAAAGTCATTAGTTAATAGTTAATTAAAGCAGACAATTTGAAGTTGAAGTACATGGCTTCGAACCATTGTGGTAATTAGCACATTAACTTACACTATTAGTTAATAAAATGTTATTAAGGAATTAATACATTATGACACATTTAATTAATAACATTTAATTATCTATAACATATAGAAATTGTATTAGTTGCTGATGCAGGAATCATATATGGTTTAGTTCTTCATGAGTCATAATAAAACATGATTATCTTGCATTAGTTAAGCATGAATAGCATATTAGTGCACCTGTATTGTAAAGTGTTACTACCATTATTTTCTTTAATTTGTCAAAGCATTTTGCAAATATTTCTGGTTTATGGAATGAAGTAAATTCATCAACTCATCTGTGTTTAAAAGGTGACACTTCTAGCAGTCTACCATAACAGACTGCTTGTAATTATTGCTTTATTCTAACATAAAGTCCTTGGAATCCCTCCGTCTCCCGTAAATTCAAGTTTGAGCAGTATGCTTCATTAGGTCACAGTTACAAACGTATCATTTGGAGTAGATGGAGAACTGAGGTTGTTCGCATCTATTCAACAGACATGAAGAACAGAATTGTTTAGACTTAAGACCAAACCTTTAAAGGTAAATTGTGTCATTTTTTTTACTTTAATGACATCCATAATTTGCCTTATTAAGGAGTGAAAACACTTAATGCAGGAACAAGCTGACAGAACTGCACAATTGCCAATATATTTATTTGGACTGGTGATTAAACATTTTTACTAATTAAACAGTTTTCAAGTGATTTAATAATGATAAATCACTTAGATACAGTTGATCATGATGAATTCATGATGAATTGATTTAAATTTGTAATCACAAATATATTTTGCAGTTAATCCCCCAAATGAATGTAGAAACAGTTAACTGATACTGTGCCTTATACAGTTTAATATATACATATATATATATATATATATATATATATATATATATATATATATATATCTTGTATAAGTCACATTTAATCATCTCAGTATTTTCTGTAAAACATGCAGCATCATGCCCTAAATAATCTAATTTAAAGGTCCCGTTTTTTCATGTTTTTTTGAAGCTTTGATTGTGTTTATGTGTGCAATTAAATGTGTTCATGTTTCGGTGTAAAAAAATTATTTTTATATATTTTTCACATAATTTACTTATCTGTATACCGCTGTTTCCACTGTCATAAAAACGGGCTGATGACTTCCTTGTTCTATGAAGTCCCTCCTTCAGAAATACGTAACGAGTTCTGATTGTGCCAGCGGTTCCTGTGTTGTGATTCGACAGCAGCTTAGCGCTCCTTGCCCGGAAAGGTCACGCCTCTTACCATAACGTGGAGATGCACGCGCTCAGTGTTATTGTAAACATGTCTTTAATTTTACCCTATCAATTTGAGCCGGAATCAGACCCGGTGATTGGACTGCGGGATGAAAATAACAGCGTTTCGACGACATGGCGACAAACACTCTACAAACGCAACTCTTGTGTATTCCTGTGGGCGGAGGTTAGTCAAAAAACTGTTTTAGTGATGTCATTAAAGAAGGAAGTAGAGGGATGTAGTCCAAACTGGCCGTTCGATGTAGGCGACTTCTGTTAAATAAAATATCTCGCTTGGCATTGAACTTTGAGCTTTAAAATTTTACAGATTTTATTTATACTCTAACAACAACATTACACACTAACTAAAGTTTGAAACATGGGATCACGAAGAACGGGACCTTTAAAGACATTATAGCCAGTCCCTCAAAATCAACATAATATTGCATTCTTGCAAACCTGCATTATTTAGCATTTTTAACTCATCATTGGTAATTTAAACAAAACAAAACAAAACAAAACAAAAATAATAATAATCACAAAAATGCGATTAGACTTGAAGGGGGTGGATTCTGAAATCCACTGCTGCTTCAATGTATATCTTTTAAGTGATTTATAATCAAGGCATTAATCAATAATCAGTATTTATCCTTCTACACATGATTTTTAATTGACGTTCAAGCTTATGAGATTTTAACTTAGTCATAGAATTATATGTTAAAAGCATTTATTTTTCATTTTCATGTTCAAACACTAGAGAGCAATGATGAATATTGTCTGAACCTTTCACTTTCCAAGTTTATCTATTTCTTAGCCAATCAGAATCATTCGACCTGAAGTAATGTTGTTTAGTAACTTGCGTAAGGTATAATTGCTGTGGAAATGTGAATGTAGAGAGAGTGACCTATGAACTCCTTCTGAGTGTTGAAGCTGAATTTTGCTGATGAAACCACAAACTATTCTTCAGTAAAATTTTCTTCAATTTATTTTATTTATCATATCTGGTCTTTGGGTCTTATATGTAAAATCCCCTACAGAGTTTACTTACTAATGCATGCTTTTCACAAGGCTACAGATGTTGCGCACTTGATGTCGTCGGTGTCGTCAGTCACTGGTCTGTGTGAAATGAGGCGAAAGTGATCAATAAATTTAATTGTGGTAAAAAATAAATATTGTAAATCGAAAATCTGGTCTTGTTAATACATGGGTATTAATACGGACCATTTACAGGTAAAAAAAAAATGCACGTTTGGATAGATGCTGAAACATATAATATGGACGTATGGACATTCATATGTGAACATTATGTATTTACCGCTAAAAATGTATGTTTACAAATCTTTTATGTCATAAAGATATCTATAATTGCTCTTTTGCTATTTTATAGATAGATTTGTAAAACACTTTATAATAACTGCTTGCTATGAAGCATTAGTTAAGCATTAATAGAGTTGATTCATCACTTATAAAGCATTAATAGACATTAGTAAGCAGTTTATAAATACAGCTATAAATGCTTTATTATTGATTTATAAGCATATCTATAATGTGTTTAATAATTCTATTTTCATACTTTATTAATAATCAATTTATCATTTCTAAATTAAGTATTACATTATTTACAAACCAGTTATTTAGGAGTTCTCAGTGGTTCATAAGATAATTTAGGAAGTGTAAGTAAATGATTAATAAACTATGTAAACATTCATTTAAATAAATTAAATTTTTCACTCTTTGTTATATTGCAGCTATTTGCTAAAATCATTTAAGTTCATTTTTTTCCTCATTAATGTACACACAGCACCCCATATTGACAGAAAAACACAGAATTGTTGACATTTTTGCAGATTTATTAAAAAAGAAAAACTGAAATATCACATGGTCCTAAGTATTCAGACCCTTTGCTGTGACACTCATATATTTAACTCAGGTGCTGTCCATTTCTTCTGAACATCCTTGAGATGGTTCTACACCTTCATTTGAGTCCAGCTGTGTTTGATTATACTGATTGGACTTGATTAGGAAAGCCACACACCTGTCTATATAAGACCTTACAGCTCACAGTGCATGTCAGAGCAAATGAGAATCATGAGGTCAAAGGAACTGCCTGAAGAGCTCAGAGACAGAATTGTGGCAAGGCACAGATCTGGCCAAGGTTACAAAAAATTCTGCTGCACTTAAGGTTCCTAAGAGCACAGTGGCCTCCATAATCCTTAAATGGAAGACGTTTGGGACGACCAGAACCCTTCCTAGAGCTGGCCGTCTGGCCAAACTGAGCTATCGGGGGAGAAGAGCCTTGGTGAGAGAGGTAAAGAAGAACCCAAAGATCATTGTAACTGAGCTCCAGAGATGCAGTCGGGAGATGGGAGAAAGTTGAAGAAAGTCAACCATCACTGCAGCCCTCCACCAGTCGGGGCTTTATGGCAGAGTGGCCCGACGGAAGCCTCTCCTCAGTGCAAGACGCATGGAGTTTGCTAAAAAAACACCTGAAGGACTCCAAGTTGGTGAGAAATAAGATTCTCTGGTCTGATGAGACCGAGATAGAACTTTTTGGCCTTAATTCTAAGCAGTATGTGTGGAGAAAATCAGGCACTGCTCATCACCTGTCCAATACAGTCCCAACAGTGAAGCATGGTGGTGGCAGCATCATGCTGTGGGGGTGTTTTTCAGCTGCAGGGACAGGACGACTGGATGCAATCGAGGGAAAGATAAATGCGGCCAAGTACAGGGATATCCTGGACGAAAATCTTCTCCAGAGTGCTCAGGACCTCAGACTGGGCCAAAGGTTTACCTTCCAAGAAGACAATGACCCTAAGCACACAGCTAAAATAACAAAGGAGTGGCTTCATAACAACTCCGTGACTGTTCTTGAATGGCCCAGCCAGAGCCCTGACTTGAGCATCTCTGGAGAGACCTAAAAATGTCTGTCCACCAACGTTTACCATCCAACCTGACAGAACTGGAGAGGATCTGCAAGGAGAAATGGCAGAGGATCCCCAAATCCAGGTGTGAAAAGACTGTTCGCAAAAAGACTCATGGCTGTATTAGATCAAAAGGGTACTTCTACTAAATACTGAGCAAAGGGTCTGAATACTTAGGACCATGTGATATTTCAGTTTTTCTTTTTTAATAAATCTGCAAAAATGTCAACAATTCTGTGTTTTTCTGTCAATATGGGGTGCTGTGTGTACATTAATGAGGACAATAAACGAACTTAAATGATTTTAGCAAATAGCTGCAATATAACAGAAAGAGTGAAAAATTTAGGGGGGTCTGAATACTTTCCGTACCCACTGTATAGTAATAGTTACTTAGTGTGTTAATAAATGCTTTATTAACACATATTCCTACTGCAATTCATGATTAATTCAGGAAATTCTAAAACATTTAGAAGCAGTCAGTTAACTATTTTTGTGAGCTCATCTAAAGTGAGGACTATTTATGCTTTGTAAAGCTTTTATAAATGAGATTTAAGGGTTCAGTGATCTTCTGCACTGCTGTTCTCTAATGTTTTAAAGTTAGTACTGAGGTAGTTTTGACACTAGGAATATGGGTTAAAGCATATATTAACACACTACGTAACTATTACTATATGTCTAAATAATAAGATGCATACTGTAAATGTACATTTAAATAGTTTATTAATCATTTACTTACACATTCTAAATGATCTTATGAACCACTGACAACTCCTAAATAACTGGTTTGTGAATCTAATGCTTCATAGCGTGAGCTATTATAAAGTGTTACCGATACATTTTAGATGTCTTAACCCTGTTGTGGCAGAAATTCGACTCGACTCACTACATAAAAGATAAACTCATCCAATTGTCTTTAAAGGATTTATTTCTTGCAAGAAAGGTCAGACAGTCATACAGAAATACAAGTAGCTGCAGAGTGTAAGGTAAAGAACAAAAGCTTCCCCTCACTTTTATATCTCTAACCTCCAAGGCCGAAGCCTCTGTCCTTTTACCATATTAGGAACATCTCTTAGCGGCTGTAACTTTCCACACATTGTTAGCACAGACATGTTTTTAACGTACATCTTGCATGTTCCCATACCATATCTTGCTCTTTCTATTTCTAACATCATATCATATTCCATAAGCATTATATTTCACAAGAATACAGGTAAAAATCATATGAAAAATTTAAATTTCCACAACAACCCTACCCCCAAACCCAAACATAACCATTTTATAGAGGATATAAAAAGAATGTACAAAACGTAATGGACAGAAATGTATAGGAAAATTACAAGTTTAGTAACAATATAGCTTCTGAATATGAACTTCTCATTCAAATGCACATCGCCCATATATATAAGTAAAAAAAAAAAGTTCTGATCAAATGAAGGACAAGTCAAATCCATTTTTTGTGTTGTTTAGAGATTCATTAATGAGGAAATCCTAATATGCCACCATTCCCCAAACTAAGACTGTCTGTGAGTGAAATACAGAGAAGATCAGTTAGATGGTCGGGTCTCCCACCAGTGATGAGACGGGAATTGAGGATTATTGGAGGATAATGTGGAGAGATTGAGCAGCTGAAGAAGTGTGACTCTGCCTGTGGCTGCTTTACTTCATTAGCTCCCATAGTCACACAAACCCTCACTGGGATCCTTCAGAGAGAAAACTCGCATAACCAGCTTCCCAGTGTGGCTCATTACAGGAGACCAAGATCACTGTCTGTCACTACAGGCGTTATCTACTTCCAGATCAGCTCGGTGAATGCTTAGCAGCACAGACTCGTAATAACACTGGCGTGAGATCAATGCCTGAGGAAAAAGGCTGCATCTGTTCATACACTCATCCACCTGTACATGATACTCCTGTAAATTGTCAACACGTCTACAAACTCTTTCCTATGAAATCAAATGTCTTATTCATAGTCTAACTGGGTGAGCAAGAAAGTTGAAGGGACTGTAGTTTAAAATGCTCCAAGCTACAGTAATTCTCCTTTTCCTGCATACTATCCAGATTTTTTAATAAGGCATTCATAGGTTGAGATATATATATATCTGTCTGTCCAGAGCTGGGTAGTAACAGATTACATGTAATCTTACAAGTACTTGTAATTAGATTAAACAACTTTTTAAAATACTTGTAATCAGACTACAGTTACTTTTTTTATGGATTACATGATTACATATTATTTATGCAATGGCAGTCAGTTGTTCACAGTTCATTGATTCTCCTAATTTTTAATTTAAAACGTTTATAACGTTTATATTTTTTTCATAATAAACCTGCCGCTTATATACGTTCGTGATTCAAGTTTTTCTGGCGGTGAGGATGAAATATAGATGAATATATATGAAATATATATATGAAATAATAATAATAATAATATATGATATATGACATCAAATAAGGGTTAGCACAAAAGTAATCTAAATGTAATCCAAAAGTAGTCAGATTACGTTACTAAAAAGTAAGTAACTGATTACAATTCATAAGTAATCTACCCAGCTCTGTGTATATATATATATATATATATATATATATATATATATATATAGGTGCTGGTCATATAATTAGAATATCATCAAAAAGTTGATTTATTTCACTAATTCCATTCAAAAAGTGAAACATATATTATATTCATTCATTACACACAGACTGATATATTTCAAATGTTTATTTCTTTTCATTTTGATGATTATTACTGACAACTAAGGAAAATCCCAAATTCAGTATCTCAGAAAATTAGAATTTTACTTAAGACCAATACAAAGAAAGGATTTTTAGAAATCTTGGCCAATTGAAAAGTATGAACATGAAAAGTATGAGCATGTACAGCACTCAATACTGCTGGGGCTCCTTTTGCCTGAATTACTGCAGCAATGCGGCATGGCATGGAGTCGATCAGTCTGTGGCACTGCTCAGGTGTTATGAGAGCCCAGGTTGCTCTGATAGTGGCCTTCAGCTCTTCTGCATTGTTGGATCTGGCATATCGCATCTTCCTCTTCACAATACCCCATAGATTTTTTATGGGGTTAAGGTCAAGGCGAGTTTGCTGGCCAATTAAGAACAGGGATGCCATGGCCCTTAAACCAGGTACTGGTAGCTTTGGCACTGTGTGCAGGTGCCAAGTCCTGTTGGAAAATGAAATCTGCATCTCCATAAAGTTAGTCAGCAGCAGGAAGCATGAAGTGCTCTAAAACTTCCTGGTATACGACTGTGTTGAACTTGGACCTCAGAAAACACAGTGGACCAACACCAGCAGATGACATGGCACCCCAAACCATCACTGACTGTGGTAACTTTACACTGGACCTCAAGCAATGTGGATTGTGTGCCTCTCCTCTCTTCCTCCAGACTCTGGGACCCTGATTTCCAAATGAAATGCAAAATTTACTTTCATCAGAGAACATAACTTTGGACCACTCAGCAGCAGTCCAGTCCTTTTTGTCTTTAGACGCTTCTGACGCTGTCTGTTGTTCAAGAGTGACTCGACACAAGGAATGCGACAGCTGAAACCCATGTCTTGCATACATCTGTGCGTATTGGTTCTTGAAGCACTGACTCCAGCTGCAGTCCACTCTTTGTGAATCTCCCCCACATTTTTGAATGGGTTTTGTTTCACAATCCTCTCCAGGGTGTGGTTATCCCTATCACTTTTTTTCTACCACATCTTTTCCTTCCTTTCGCCTCTCTATTAATGTGCTTGGACACAGAGCTCTGTGAACACCCAGCCTCTTTTGCAATGACCTTTTGTGTCTTGCCCTCCTTGTGCAAGGTGTCAAAGGTCATCTTTTGGACAACTGTCAAGTCAGCAGTCTTCCCCATGATTGTGTAGCCTACAGAACTAGACTGAGAGACCATTTAAAGGCCTTTTCAGGTGTTTTGAGTTAATTAGCTGATTAGAGTGTGGCACCAGGTGTCTTCAATATTGAACCTTTTCACAATATTCTAATTTTCTGAGATACTGAATTTGGGTTTTTTCTTAGTTGTCAGTTATAATCATCAAAATTAAAAGAAATAAACATTTGAAATATATCAGTCTGTGTGTGATGAATGAATATAATATACAAGTTTCACTTTTTGAATGGAATTAGTGAAATAAATAAACTTTAATGAAATTCTAATTATATGACCAGCACCTGTGTGTGTGTGTGTGTGTGTGTGTATATATATATATAATTTAATAGTTTATACATTAATTTATTATTATTATTTATTTACTTACAAAAAGTACATATTTCCCTATATAACATTTTAATAATTTGCTTTGGTTTGAGTACAATGGACAATATAAGGGCAGATTATTTAATTCCAGAAACAACATGTTTTTAGGAATGTCTTACTATTTTTACTGAATAGGTTTTTATACTGTACATGGAAACTATATAGCTGCCTTTATATTCGTTGGAGACAGGTCTCTCACAAGGGGATAATCATATTTGCGTCCTTGGCATCAAAAAGTTTGAAAATCCCCGGTAAAGGAATTCCCCTTCCTTACCCAACCTGCCAGTGAGATGAATGGGAATAAATCATTTCTCATGCCCGTTTGAGTCAGGAACCTGGCTAAAGGGCACTGATCGAAGGAATGGGGCGGCACTGATGAAGAGGGCGGTGCTGACAAATGAGGAGGCAGATGCTCCATCACAATAATTCCAACAGGACGGGATCCATCACTACATGAGCTGTGTCACCGGAACTCCTGTAGTTTACAGTGATGAACACAAACATATCTAAACACAAGATACATGAAGGAAGACAAACTTTAAGGCATAAAAAAGAAAGAAAGCAGGGGCTGGAAATCCAATAACCTGGCAATTCCGTCTGGTCAAGGCACCAAGGGAAGCTTACAAGATATCGGCATGCTGCTAGTTTCAGCTTCCCTACCCTGCTGCTGAGAATTATAGTACTCTTGGAGGAAAGATGCTGTGAGATCCCAGGGAGAACTCCTTGTCATCTCTAGACACCATAACATCTTCAATCATGCTGGAAATGCAAATAATTGAAAATTATTTCCTTTAAACTATTTGAAATCAGTTGATCTAATGCAGAAGTTTTTAGTTTTATTTCTCAGTAGATGCATTACAAGAAGAGTAAAGTAATGAGCATTGTACTTTGAAATGTTAACTCAGGGCCTGGTAGCATGAAAACCCCTAAGTGGTTTGATTTAAGAGTACCCCTGAGGGAAAAAAAAAAAAGATACAGCTGAGTGCCATCTGCATAACAATGATAAGCAACATTATATTTTTGGCAAATAAGGCCAAATGTTCAAAGAAAACAAAATGGGCCCCAAAACTGACCCCTGTGGAACCCCACAAACATAAACTGCACAATCTGAGAAATAATTTCCCAATTGTACTACACAACTTCTGTCCTTTAAATAAGAAGAAAACCATTTGCTGGAGTCAACAGCAAGCAATTAATGGGTTCACACTTACAAATAAGTCAGACAGAGTAAATGGTATGTGTATTTGGCTTGCTGTCCGAGGAGAGGGATCCGGGCCCGGTATTTGGCTTGAACAAAAACTGCAAAAACTGTTCAGGAATGGTTTGAGGAACATGACGAAGAGTTCAAGGTCCTCTCCAGATCTCAGTCAGATTGGACATCTATGGGATGTACTGGACCAACAAATTTGATCCACCTCGCTATACTTGCACGTTCAGAGGTCTTGCAGAGTCCATGTCTTGATGTATCAGAGCTGTTTTGGCAGCACAAGTGGGATCTACATGATATTAGACAGGTGGTTTTAATGTTGTGGCTGATCAGTGAACTTGAGTACGGAATGATGTGTTTGGCCCTTCTCGTCCTCTGTGCTTACCGGCTGTACAGTACTGGAAACAAGAAACAAGGACAAAAAAAGGCATTCTTTTAAAAGAAGATGGAAAAATAAAAGCGTGCCACTATAACCCATCAGTCACTTGGCATACTAGACAAAACCTTGCATGAGATAATTATTATAATTAATTTAAAGCACACAGAGGAAGTGATGAAAAAAAAAAAAAAAACATAGTTGTTGATTCAACTTTTCACAATACAGTTTCAAAGAATGTCATAATTTTAAATGTTTATAATACCCCATTTCAATAGCTAAAAATTTGCTTCTGTACCTCCCTCCTTTTCAGTTAACATGAAATCATTCATTGTGCTTGAGATCAGCAGATGACTTGTTGTCCTGACTTTGTTGCAATGCATAATAGAACTTAAGGGAACACTTAAGCAATTAAGGGGTAATACTTAATGACTACCTTAAGTGGACCCTTAGGTTTTCTTCAACCTTATAATTAGTTTTCTTAGCTTTAAGGATAAGTTTGCTGATTTTCAACCATTTTTGTTACAATGTCTGTACTAATATGTACATTAGCAATGTTTATTCTTTCTTCATGTTACCTACACCCAGAAATCTTGGTTTATTTGTTAACAAAAGTAATTTTGCATAATCCAGTGAACTTTTGACAAGTCCAAAGATTTTGTTAAAACTACCGATTGAGCTTCGGCATTTTTGTTGTCTCTGCCCATAGACAGTCAGATCAACAGAGAGGCGACACCAAAATCAAAAGTTCATTATGGGTGTTGAAATTTTTGCTAATTTTTGCAATTTTTTAATTTCTGCATTTCTACTGCTTAGACCAGGGGTGTCCAAACTCGGTCCTGGAGGGCCACTGTCCTGCAGAGTTTAGCTCCAACTCCAATTAAACACACCTGAACCAGCTAATCAAGGCATACTAGAAACGTTCAGGCAGGTGTGTTGAGGCAAGTTGGAACTAAACTCCACAGGACGGTCACCCTCAACCCCTGGTTTAGACTAACGTTTTGCAACTGGGATGGTCCAAGAACATTGAAAAGAAAGAGGGGTTGAGGTGTTCTCTTTGGGGGAGTGTTTGTTTACGGTGCATATATGCCAAAGATTTATAAGATGAAACTTTTAACTACTTGCAAAAGAAAATGGTCTGCAACATTCTAAAACCGTGTCTGCACCGGTGCGTCCGTGGACACATCAAAAAAAGTTCCAAATCAATTTGTCCTGTTGTCAATAGCGCAAACACGTGGATCGAGTGCTTCATAAAAACAGTGTATCATCCATTTACTACTGGCGACTTGTTGCGCCTCAAGTGTAGACCAAAGCACTATAATGGGTTCTATGTTCTTGCGTCCGGTGTGGACAGAGTCTAGCCTGCCAGTTTACTCTAATGCGACTACAATCGACGGTGTGTCATTTCCATAGCAATGAATATTTACCTCAGTGTTTCTGTCAGCTTACTGTAGCGCATGCAGTGCAGTGTGTGATAGTACGTAATTAAGGTTTCAATGTCAAATTTCTAAAGTGTTTATTTAAGCATAGTTTTACACTTTGTTTTTTTTTGCACATTTTGCACTTTTACAATGCAGGACAGGGGGCATATTGTCTGGCTATCACCAGACCAAGCTCAATTTAAAATTGAACATTGGTCTGGGGAGTTTGCTATGTATTTCCTACTGCACAAGAGGCATGATCAACGAGCATTATTCACGCAACTGGATAGTCCTTCAACCAATCAGATCAATGATCCAGGTGACGTACTTTTGCAGAGCGATGCGAAAACTCCAGACAGGTTTAGTTTGTATTGGTTTGTAGCATTGATCAGCGGTTTGCAGAAGCAGCAATGGCATCGAGCGATTTTTGCAGGTTGTGCAAAAAAACATGAAAGTGAGTGGTATTTACACCCACTCGAGCGATTTGTTTGCTAAACTAAAGAAGTCATTCAGCATTGTTGAGAGGTTAAAAGGAATTGGATTGACGGTTGTGCGAGAGACGTCATCTGTTATACCCGCCCAGAGCCATAGAAAGAGCTCTGTACCCGCCAATAGCGAGCAAGGTGGATAAGCCAGTCTGTGATTGGTTCCCGCAAAAGTGTAACAGAAGCAGTAGAAATGAATGTACGGGTTTCCAGACTGAGTTGCCGGGCGAAATCAAATCGCCGGCAGATCAGGCTGGGTTTACCCAGTCTAGGGGGCATATATAAGGCACACCACACTTACTAACACCCAGAAAAGCAAGATTTGAAATGGAATGGTATGGAAGAGGATTAGGGCCAATCAATAATAAAAAAATAAAACCAACTCGAGATTAAAGTTGTTAAATTTTGAGAAAAAACGTTAAATTTCGAGAAAAAAGTCAAGATAAAATGTTGAGAATAAACTCGTTAAATTATGAGAATAAAGTAATTAAATTTAGAGAAAAAGTCGAGATAAAATGTTGAGAATAAAGTCATTAAATTATGAGAAAAAAGTCATTCAATTACGAGAACAAATTGATTAAATTACGAAATTGTTCTCATAATTTAACGACTTTTTCTCGTAATTTAATTACTTTATTCTCATAATTTAATGTTTATTCTCAACATTTTATCTCCACTTTTTTCTCGAAATTTAACATTTTTCTCGTAATTTAACGACTTTTTTCTCGTAATTTAATGACTTTATTCTCAACATTTTATCTCGACTTTTTTCCCGAAATTTAACAAGTGTTTTCTCGTAATTTAACGAGTTTATTCTCAACATTTTATCTCGACTTTTTTCTCGAAATTTAACAACTTTAATCTCAACATTTTATTTCGACTTTTTTCTCGAAATGTAACAAGTTTTTTCTCGAAATTTAACAACTTTAATCTCGAGATGGTTTTATTTTTTTATTATTGCTTGGCCCTAATCCTCTTCCGTAGGAATGGACTCATGACTTTAACAATGATGTAAATAAGGACAGCACTAAACTGGGGATTCAATATATTCTTCAAAAACAGGATATCTTCTAAAACTAAGGGACTCATTTTATTATTTTTTACTGAAAGCCAATTAAAAACATTCGCTGACGCAAAAAACATAGAGAACCACTGGCATAGACAGTCAAGTTTCAAGTAATTTACCCCATTAAAGGCTTTGTTGCAACCGGGCCCACGCATTATGCTGTAAACTTACAGAAGGGCAGCATTTCTTTTTACATACAGAAAATAAAATCTGATTATGTACCAGGTGAGCTGCTGAGCAAGTTTACTACGCTAAAAATGCCATATATATGGGACACAAAATTCAAAATGTATTAATTTACAAATCATGCGCTAAGGTAAAAGCATTTTGAGCTCATAACATGGTATTGTGAAAGGAACTGTGGGAAAATAAGTCTTTATTTATCATTATCCTGGCCCTGTAATCCTAATTTTTGTGAAAAGGAATAAAAATTGTTGAGCCTGAGCCAATGTTAAAGGTCCCGTTCTTCGTGATCCCATGTTTTAAACTTTAGTTAGTGTGTAATGTTGTTGTTAGAGTATAAATAAAATCTGTAAAATTTTAAAGCTCAAAGTTCAATGCCAAGCGAGATATTTTATTTAACAGAAGTCGCCTACATCAACGGCCAGTTTGGACTACATCCCTCTACTTCCTTCTTTAATGACGTCACTAAAACAGTTTTTTGACTAACCTCCGCCCACAGGAATACACAAGAGTTGCGTTTGTAGAGTGTGTTTGTCGCCATGTCGTCGAAACGCTGTTATTTTCATCCCGCAGTCCAATCACCGGGTCTGATTCCGGCTCAAATTGATAGGGTAAAATTAAAGACATGTTTACAATAACACTGAGTGCATGCATCTCCACGTTATGGTAAGAGGCGTGACCTTTCCGGGCAAGATGCTCTAAACTGCTGTCGAAATCACAACACAGGAACCGCTGGCACAATCAGAACTCGTTACGTATTTCTGAAGGAGGGACTTCATAGAGCAAGGAAGTCATCAGCCCTGTTTTTATGACAGTGGAAACAGCGGTATACAGATAAGTAAATTATGTGAAAAATACTGTGTTTTTTTACATGCGAAACATGAACACATGTTATATTGCACACTATAAACACAATCAAAGCTTCAAAAAACCACGAAAAACAGGACCTTTAAATGCTACTGAAACGAGGGGAGAACAACATTCTAAGAATAAAGCATCACCTTACCTCGAATTCAGTTTTAAGCGCACTACTTCTGATGAGTTCCAGTGCATTATAATTAGTGCTACAGGCTGCTTCTCCCGTTCTGGTGAGGTGTTTTGCTGAGGTGACTCCCTGTGGCTCCTGGGAACCTGCAGTTCCTGCTCAAGTAAACCTGTCCTGCCCTATGAGGCAGATTTTCTATTTTCTGCTTCACTGAACTGGCGGGCACAAATAATCCAAACACCATCATTTAGTCAGGCAGACATTTATCTATTATTTATTTTCATTCTCTCACCCGTAACGTCAATGAAGTTTAACTCTCTTGGTCAGAGAATAATGCACCAACGTGACCACAGTGAAGTGCAATGTCTGAAGAATTTTTGTTCTTTTGCCTTCACGATCGCTCTAAGAACTATTTTAAATTCAAATCAAATACTTCTGTTAGGGGGGAGAAGCCTTTAAGATGCACATTTGGTTTTGTACTTCTTTTCCTGTCAGTCGATTGATGTGGGACCCTATAAGACTTCTGGTGCCTCCAGGCTTGAACCAAAAGCTCTCTGATACAGTGGTGGAGTTTGTCATTTTTTAAACTTTAGATTGCATCACATACTAAGCCAAAGTAATCACAAGTTACACATTTTAGTTAGTTTAAACATTAACTTTAAAGAGTTTTATTGGTAAAAATAACAAATAGACCAGTCTAAAGCAGGAGCATCGGAGTAATCTTTATTTACTCAGGACAGTGCAGATGTATGCCAGTGAATCTGTCTAATAACACACAGCAACAGATGGAAAGTCTGGAATGGAATGTAAAACTTAAAAAGAAATCCAATACAGAACAAAGAGGACAGAAGCTTATAGTGATGGACACAAATCCTGACTCTCAGTAACTAACTGCTCATATTTCCCCTGCTTAAACCGAGGAACTTTCATTTCTCACCCTTGTTTTTTTTTTCTGGTTTGTGATTGATGTCAGTGCCCATGAAATACATGGCTACTGGAGATTCAGATTACAAATCATTTCTGTAATATATAACACACATCTCTTTCTTAGATATTTAATTGACTTTATACTAATATATTTTATATGTTGGCAAAGGATTATTTTGAATTTTTGCCAGATGTTTTGTTTTATAAAGAATGATGGTGCTGCACATTTTTAAACTGCTGAGTCACATGATTCCCAGACTGTACAAATGATTTGATGTTAACTGAAATGCATGTTGACAATGACAGCATGCATTATTTCTAGGTTAAAGGAATAAATGACAAAAAAAAAAACAACAAAAAAAAAACCGAAAACTGTCATTATTTACTCATCATCATGCCAGTCAAAATCTGTATGATTTTATTTCTACGGTGGAACACAGTTTTGATAACTTTTATTTAAATAATAATAATAATAAATAATAAAAATTGGAGATTGAAAGACCCTGGTCATTTCCAAACATGCAAAAGAGTGTGAATATTCTGCAAAACAATGCATTTTCATTTATTTATGAAAGAAATTCATACTGGTTTGGGTGAGTAAATTATTTTTACAAATCATATATATATATACGTACACATACACGGACTACTTGTATACCAATACGACTACCGATTTCTTGTCATTGATTTCTTGATGATACCAATTCCAATCATTCAAACTTTGTATAATATGTAAGATCTCTGTTAACTCCTTACATCCTGAAGGCATATTTAATGATTTCACATCTAGTTGGCATACTTAGTTGGGTGTGGGCTTGTTTGAATCAAAACAATCTGCTCTAAATAAAGAATTGTGATTTACTATGGTTTACTAATGTTGCGTGGCGCAAAAGCCTCATCTGTATACTGTTTATATGCATGTAGGCGGTGACTTTTTACGGTTTTACATCAATGAATTGCGATAGGTTTGTGGGATCGGCCAAATTTCGTGACTATCAGTCGACTCATAGAACGTGATTATCGGCCGATACCGATCTGCAGCAGATCGAACGGAACATCCCTAGTAGGTCTTGGTTTAATTTTAATCCTTTTATGCACAACATAGGTCAAACATGACCCGACTAAGTTTTTATTTTCTATATATTTGCAAGAAATTAATTTCATCATTCAGTATTCCAGGTATTTCTCAATTAACTTGTTTTTGATCATCACAAATCATCATTTTCAGTTTTTCTTTCTTACTTCTTGAATAAAAATCATTTTTGTATCATTACCCTTCTAATGCACAACATGGGTCAAAAATTACCCGTATTGAAACCTTTAGTAGGAACATATTTACTGCAGAAAACTGTTCATCTGCCACACAATTCACATCTCAACACGGCTGCTTTTGTATATTTGATGGAAGTCTTACACATTTCATTTATTAGGCTATATATTGTATTTCATATTTTTTTTTTTTTTTTTGTGTCATAAGTCAATGCTATTGGTCACCCTTTATGTCTGTCAGTGTTCCTGAAAAGTAACAGTTTTGGACATATACAACATGGGTCTAAAGTGACCTGAATGAGTTATTTTCTATATCGCATATATTACAAGAAATTACAGATCATTCCAGGTATTCCTCAATAAACAAATCCTTATTTTAATTTTTCCTTTCTTACTTTTTGAATGAATTTTTTTTTTGTGCCACTACCCTTCTAAAGGCCAAAATATACTTCACTTTTTAAGCATACAGCATTTGTAACCTTTTATAATTTCCGACAGATTTCTGAAACTTTGTATGTGCAGGTTACACATGCACATTTAAATTGCATTTGACTGTGCGCAAAGTATACTTTCAGCCTTTTTTTTTACAGTGATGCCATCATCCAGCTCAGTTCCGTTTGCACACAATGGTGTCAATGCAGGCAGATCAAAAAACACTTGATATTCAACAATGTTTTTTGATCTGCCTGCATCGATACCATTGTGTGCGAATGGATCTGATCTGGATGATGACATCACTGTTTACTCCAGTGCTGATATTTGGATGAATTAACTAATTATTGATTTTACAACAGAATGAATCAATACTGAATTTACTTAAGCTGGACAATAACACATTTTCTTTAAGAGCTGCTGTGCAGCCAAAATTATTTACCAGTTATCACTTTAAAGCTGATTTGAGACAATCTGCATTGTAAAAAGCGCTATATAAATAAAGGTGACTTGACTTGACCTTATGCACAACATATCCCAGGCATCTTTCAGTGAAATAGCTGTTGAACCAGGTGAAGGTCCTGGGCAGCTCCTCAGGATACTTTCTGTTCTGCCCTGAGTGGGGGGATGCTCACTCTAGTAAGACCCCTTTTTACTCAATGTATTGGACTGGGTCTGAGTTTCCTCTTCAGATGACACATCAGGAGTCTTCTTCAAGTGGAGCTGGATTTACATTTATCTATAACTATAACAGATATTTCAGACTCTGAATCAGGACTAAGAATTGCCTCATCCTGTTTTGTATGCAGCATCTCTACAACCATTTCAGCCAACACTCTGGATAAAGAAAATCAAAAGCACAATAATATTTTCAAATACACACCAAACCGTTGATCGATACTCTTATTATATATTTTCACTGTTGGACAGAAACCTTGTTCAAAACTGTTACTTTTCAGGAACACTGACAGATGTAAAGGGTGACCAATAGCATTGATTTATGACAAAAGATAAAAATTATGAAATATAATATATAGCCTGTTATATCAAATATAATAAGACTTACATCCATCAAATATACAAAAAAGCCATGTTGAGATGTGAAATGTGAGGCAGATGAACAGTTTTCTGCAGTAAATATGTTCCTACTTGCAAAAATTTGCAAACTGGTTTCTATATGGGTCATATTTGACCCATGTGTGTAAAATTGATGTAGACATACAAAAACTGTGTTTGTTTATAAAGTAAGAAAGAAAAAATAAACAAAAACAATATATTTAAGGAATACCTGAAATAAATAAATGACAAAATACATTTCTTTCAAAGATTCAGCAAAGAATCACTGATTGTTATTTCAATCATGATTGAAATAACATAGAACATGAATACGGGTCATTTTTGACCCATGTTGTGCATTAGAAAGGGTTTTCAAAGCTTGTGCATCAAATGTTAATGCAATGGATTAGCAAGTTGTGACCAACATCTTTCACAAGCTCCTTTGTCCATCCTTTCTACAGCTTTTCTGTTGTGTTCATGAGAAGAAATGTATTATTGACTATTTTGAAGTGTTGTGTAATGACGTGAGAACAGAAGCTCCTGTCTTGTGTGCTTTGTTGCTTACTAACTCCTGACAGACACCACATTTTCAAATTTCTAATTAGATTTTTCTAGTTATGGTGAGAACAAACCCACATAATTTTATTTATTTTATTTTCTGAGCGAGAGGCAGCCGGAAGGGAAATTTAAGCAAAGATTATAGAATAACTCAAGACGTGTCACTCTTATTGTTTTGAATGGGAGAAAGTGCATTATGCAATATGGCAGAATAAGTCCCACCTTCTAAATAAGAGCCAATGGCCGATTGGGGAAGTCATTGCATCACTGCAGTGGCCGTTAGAAGCTCCGGTTCCTATAGAAACAGTCAGACACGTGCTTCCTATAGAGACGTGCAATTAGGACTGCGCATTAGCTTGATCCAGCCTGAAAATACTGTTTTGTTTTGTTTCTTTGTCATGATTCGAGGATTTAGAAACAAAATTTATGAGACAGTTGTTGTCAGATTTCATTGGTGATTTCAAATATGAAATTTAATCAAAATCTTGGCAAACAGCTTTGGAGAATTTGATGTTTCCCCATTCAAAGACATAGGAGCTGCAATTGCATGCCCGAGAGGCGTTTCAAAGATGGCCGCCGAGTGAAATTACTCGTCTTAAGCCCGGGATACACTAAACGATTTTTGGCTGTCCCAGATGAAAGATTGCTATTGTAGCGTCTGGACCAATCAGCCACACAATTATTCATTGTATTTAATGAATTACCCATAAACTCACTCCCACTATCAAAGTTCTCTGAACTCATCCCCCTAAAACTGCAACCAGCATCCCAAGTGTAGCTAGCACACAGGAACAACTAGGTGTCCTGTTACAGTTATATGGTACTTTTATGATCCAGAAGAATGCTGTAGAGACTAGTGACTCATTCTTCCTGAGAAGGACAAATAAACTCTCTTAATCCTATGTATTCTCTATATAACCTCTTGGGAAATGTATAAACATGTATCCAATTTTCCCATCTCATGACTTTCCTTTTATAGGCTTTATTCTATGTATTAATTCTCTCTTTTGAACTATTTTGGTATTAATGTTCCATAGTTGCAAATGTATAGTTAACTGAGATCACATTGGCAACATGTTTGGTATCTACGGACTCCAACTTTAATTTCCTATTTGGTAATTCATGTTACATGTTACTAACTCTGTGACATGTTAGAATTATAGGAATCTAGAAGGTTATTCTCTCATTCATCCAATCCAGTGTCTTATGCTAATATCATGCTACAGAACAAAGACTCGTAAAACTTCCCTCTGAAAGGGAAACTCCTTATTGGCTCAGACACCTCAAGAGGGTGTGACATCTTCACCCCTTATATTCACTGATCACAAGATCAAACCCCTTCTCTTCCTGCTCTTCCTCCTCTTCTTCTCTTTTACTGACAAATGCTGACGTCAAGATGATGCTGTAAGAAGCTAGAAGCTTCTAAGGAACCCCAAGCTTGTGCCAGGCCTCGGCCTAGACCTTCCATTCACCAAAGATCCTCTGAATCCAACTGGTTCTCTTTCATCAAGACAATATCAGCAAAGATTCAACGGGAGCCTCCACAAATTGCATCAGGACAGTTTTAATTCAACTTGGAGAGACATGCAAGTATCAAACTTAGTCTCATTATCGGATACATTGAGTATCCTTACCCCTTTTAAAGAAGGGCCTGTTAAAACTAAACTGATGGTTTGCTCAAGGCTGTTGATCTGCTGAAATGTACAACAATGCTGTAACCTCTTGCTTCCTGTACTCTGCTTTAGCCCTCTCTCTCTTGGTAAACTGTATGCATGTATGTGTGTGAATGTTAGAGTAGTTTAAGTGTTTAGTCTAGTTAATAAAGTCTTGTTCATGTCACATGTAAGGTTGTCCGTGTTTTGCGCTCATATACGGGAGTCCCTATTCATGTCGATCCTGACTACAGGCTTTTAGTAGAATAAGATTGTTATTTCCCATAACCTGGAAATGAACATTTCTTAGAATTAATAAACAATTAACACTGTGTGTTCATTGAACAACAGGTTAATTGATTGTAATATTAATTTTATTACATTAAGTTAATTTTATTAACTGATTAAAATATTAATAATTAATTATAACTAGTTATGATTAACTATTCATATTTATTTTGAGCTAATTTGCTACACTATTGTGAAACAATCGTGGCGATTTCTGTGATCGTGGCTCTTAATTGGTGGTCCTATGTCGTACAGCGAGAGAGGTTCAAAGACGGACGTTTTCCCGGTCTTGCGACCAAAGATCGAGCCTACGATCATTTTCTGACAGTGTCAGAAATTCAGCATGATCATCGCACAATGTGTTTTCTGCTACGACCTACGTCTACTGACCAGCCAATAGAAATGTGACATGAAATCAATGCGACATGGCGCTAAAACTTAAAACTGCTTACCTCAAGCTCTTTACCCTTCTTCTTTCACTGCTTCTTTTTTTTTCAGCACACATAAAAACTACAACTGCCAAAGTGTGATTCAACATGGCCTTTTGTTTACCACTAGCGAATGCTGATGACATTTTATTCTTCTATAGAAACTTGCATCGTAGCCTACGAGTCAACAGGTGTCATCATCGTACAGTCTACATGCATGTCGCACAGTGTGATTTGTAATGATCTTATAGGATTGCTAAAATCGTGCAGTGTATCCCAGGCTTTAAAGGGACTTTGATATAAGTCAGTTTCACATTTTTAAATGCAACTACTGTATATTATAAAGCAATTAAATATTTGCAGTTTACTACAATATATATATATATATATATATATATATATATATATATATATATATATATATATATATATATATATATATATATATATATATATATATATATATATTTTTTTTTTTTTTTTTTTTTTTTTTCTCAATATATTTTCAAAGTCAATATATTTTGATGGTAGTCAATGGGAATTTTTATTTATTTATTTATTTTTTTTTTTATCCAGAATGGTGCAGTTACAACATCTACCAGCAGAGGCTAACAGGGCCATGCTAACTAGCCAAAAGCTGAACCCTAGGTTTTACCCCATTGTGTCTCTGTTGCTAGGGTATTTCAGGAAGGATTAGATCACTAATTAGAGAGGCTTGACCACTAATGACCATAAAAACAGCTGTAGGACATTCTGTCATTATATATTGTTGTCCTCGCAGTAAAAAAATTTGAGGTCTTGTTGCCACAGAACACAAGGAACACCAGAAGTGACAGTTCACTGCAAACTCTCGTTCAGTTCCTCTTCTGATTTCTGGTCACGCAAGCAGTTCAGAGGTCTAAATTTTATCTGCTAAAACGATAATGCTGTTGGAAATGCCTTTTTCAAATGAAAAGGCTTTCCCAACGTCTTTGCGGCAGCCATGATTAAAGCCCCTGATCTCTGGGGTTGATATGACTGTCTGTCTGGTCTAATCATGTGCCCTGTAATGTAGGACAGAGGACTCATTTCAAACTATTCTTCAGCTTTCAACTGGGGCAAAATCCACCTTTATGCTGTCAATCATTGGAGAGGATACAGAATCTTCCCTGAGTCTACACTTCCACTTACTCAGTAAAAGTTGGAGTAAGAGGGAAGACAGACTGGATGGATGGATGGATGGATGGATGGATGGATGGATGGATGGATGGATGGATGGATGGATGGATGGATGGATGGATGGATGGATGGATGGATGGATGGATGGACCACAACTATGATTTCTTCTCAAATGTTCTGAAATTCAGCAAGATTACTCATAGGCTATCATAATAATTGACATAATCAGAAGTGACATCATCAAATGTTACATCATCACTGATGTAATGATCATTCTGAGAATGCAGCAGACTACCATGATTTGGCATACTTCACCTGAACTGCAAAAACATCACTACACCACAACAATCTTAGGCTAGTGGGCTCAAATAAAACAAATATGCATAAAAGTGACAACTGTTAAGTGAATTGACCCCAAAATCATTTGAGTTCACATATTTACAATAAATTATGAACCACGGTCTGTTTTCATTGTCCATTTCTCCATGCCAATCTCCCATTGGACTCATTTTTGCTCTGCGCAATAGCAGTCTTTTCATAGAGATCAATAATAAAAAATGTGTTCCAGATGAGATGGCAACACATATCATCTTGTATCTCTCAAGCGAAGGAGTCAGATTCTTTGATATCAGTCTCTGAAATCAATACCAAAGCCATATTTATCCAACTCAATAAAAAAAAATAAAGACCCAACCAGCTTCTCACACACAGTGAAGCTCAAAAATCTACAGCATATGGAGTGTGCAAATCCAAATAACTGATTTTTTTTTTTTTTTGATAATTAGTTAGTTAACAGTAATTTATGGTTAGCATAGACAAATTATTCAAAGATTTATTAGTCTCAATACCACTCCTAGAAGTGCCATTTACACATCCTTTATTAAAATATAAACTAACTTTGTCCTTGTGTGTCTGAAGGCCTCAAGCATTGAGAGAGGTAATTTCATACACAGCTGAAATGCGTAATCCCATCACTGACTTTTATTGAGCTAGAGTCAGACGTGTTCTCCAGCAAGACCTCTGTCTCAAACAGGCATAGTCAATTTCTTTGAAAGCACGTTGGATCGTCTTGACATGTCGAGGACTGAGGGAATGAGAATGCTATCATCAAACAAGGCCTTAAACTCATTTTGAAAATCTAATCTTGTTTATCAGACAGACACTGCAATTATAATGGAAAAGCTTTGCGCCACAATATATCATCGCACGGTCGCGCAGTTCCACTGTTGGTTTTGATTGAGGCGTTTCACGATGAGATATTAGAATGTCTAAATAATCAAATTATTTGGCCGAGCAATCATTATTTTAGACATTTTGATAAATGCGCCTCAATGAAAATTATATTGTGGACTAATCAAATTGCTTTCTGTAGAAGCGCTGTTGTCAGATGCCTCCATTAGCCCTTGTGATGGTTTGCCAGAGAATCAGCTGGTAAACAAATCTCTCAAATACAGATGGTAATGAATCCATGACAAGTGCCAGAGTGACTCTCATGATTCCACAAACACCTGCGACTGGATGAGAACTGGGAAAATGAGACCAGGATGTCTTGTCATTTCTGTAGTACGATAAATACAGCATTAAATTATTTAAAATGAATAAAATAATGAATAAAAAAGGGAATTACAGTTCACGCTTCACTTTTAATGCTTCAATGAATTGGTGGAAAGATCCATGTTTTAAGCAACAAACTTTAACTAAACATAACTGATTCAGTTTGATCTGACATTATAGAGGAAAACTGCAGTCAAAAGACCAATTAGTGAAGTTATTTATCATCAAAACATGTTTTTGTGAATTATAAAAAGAATGATGAAATGACGAAACAAAGAAAGCAATCGTAACATTGATGACCAAAAACGATTTCACGTATACTCTGTGTAGTCATTTTAGAACATGGCAGATGGACATTTCAAAGAATACAAACTGAGTACAGTTATGTTCATAAATGCTTTTTATCTGAATTAGACTGTGATATCTAATATATTGGAAAACTGTAAACATTCAGATAACCAGAGAAAGCCAACATTTGTTCAGTGACAGGGGTGGGTGTAGGTCAATGATCTGGACATGTTCATGTTAAAAAGTGTGTGCTGGTAGAAAATTAATTTCCTGATGTGGAAACATCCATTCTGAGGAACATACTTATCTAATATGGCTTGGCACTGGAAGATTCATCATTCTTTGCCAGGGTTTGAGTGGGAGTACAACATCTTCAAAATGTCATGTTCCTGCTTTCCCACTTCAAGAACTTGTGCTGAGATCTTTAGTCATAAGGTCACATCTGTTTAATCAATACATACAGATTGACTTGAATTCTGAACAGTTTGAAAGCCTTTTCCCCTGTGCAAAACTCTTTTCATCTGTCATCATATTTCCATTGCACCTTTTTTTCTTTTTCCATAAAAGACATAAGTTGCATGCTCTCCCATCTCTCTCTCATTTTTTTTTTTTTACTGTCAAAAAAGGTTAGTTCACCCATAATTGAAAATTTTGTCATCACTAGTATGATTTTTTTTTTTTTTTTCTTCTCTCTTTTCTAGCACAAAAAGAGAAAAAAGTTTAGACTTTATTTCAGTGTTCTACTTTGGACATTCTTCTAACTATAAGTAACTTTGCAACTGCATGTCAACTAAGTGTCATTTGATTATTAGTAGACAGTTAGGTTAACCCTTAAATGCATGACTGTTTCGCCAATCATTCTTACATATTCGGGTCTTTATCGACCCGGATCAATATCTAACACGGAAGGATCTCTCCCTGTCGCAATAATATAAAACTCCTCTGATATTAGAGTAACAATTACAGAAGAATAAAATAAAGCATGTTTTGTTACCTTTTGGAGCTTGAAAGGGCTCAGTTTGAGCAGATGTTTATTGCCATCATCACTGTCCTCGTCAGAGCTCATTTCCCAGTAAATTCAGCAAATAATGGGCTAGTTTTATGTTTGAGGTCGCAAATATGAGCCCATTCGCGATCTCAAACGTATTCTCAAAACTATATAATTTTCAACATCTTCAAAATCAATATTTTGATCGCTAACAGCTTCACCAGATCCATCCAGTAACAGTTACAGTCATATTTGATTGCGTTCAGTACTTGTTCTGCAGTAAATTGCTGAGCCATTTCATGTTTTTCTTATTATTTCGTTTTCTGTCTGAATGAGTCGTCACTTCAGCATTGTGTATCAGACATTGCCACCTTGTGGAATAAAGGTGAATTGCACGTATTCCATCATCTAAGATTCAATTATTGTTGTGCAGAAAAAATATACGTACACTTATACACACCTCGGGTCGTTTGCGACCCTATACAATTTTTACAAAAAATTAATACAAAAATAGGCATTCTTTTATAATGTTAGAATTTTTTTCTTGTTATATTCTTTATAATGAATGGAATACCAAGAAGGTTGATGTCTAACTTTAAAAAATGAATGAGGAGGAGGGTAGTGAATGGCGTCCCGGGTCACTAAAGACCCGAGGTATGCATTTAAGGGTTAAGGTTAGGGTTCAGTAGAATAAGTTGACGTAGTGGTAAAGTTAATTAGTCAGTAGAATGTCTGTTGGGGGAGCATCAAAATAAAGTGTTAGCAGATATTAAACAGACAGTCTAGTAATAATCTAACGGGAGTTATTTGACATGTAGTTGCAAAGTTACTTTAGTTAGTTAGTGTAAAGTGGACCATCGAAATAAATTGTTACCAAGAAAAATAACTGTGCTAGTCAAATGCAATAAAATGCTGCTTTCAAACTTCAAAAGAATGCAAAAGTATCATAGATCATATTAAAAGTCCATAGCACTTGTGTGCAATATTTCAAATGTTCTGAAGCCATATGTTAGTTGGGTGAGAAATGGACCGTTCTGGATGACACAATTTTTAAGTCAAGAAGTTATGTGCTGACTTCACTGTAAAAAGTAATACGCTATATATATATATATATATATATATACTCCATAAAATTTGGGCAACTGATTACAAGCAATATTATTAATTAAATTCAACAAATAGAACTGAGTTAGAATTAATCAAATTAATTCCTTAAATGTCAACCATTTTAAATGAGTAAAATGTAAGTAAAATTTAAACAAAAATATCTGAATAACAGACAGATGTCAAAGTTTAATTAAGAACTCTTTATTTTTTTATTGCCAACATTGAAGACACCTGAATCACTGAAGGAAAGAGAAACACAAGAATTAACAGAGGTTTAGATGTTGATGTTGATTTTATTGAAAATATGTGGTCACCGTTATGGTGATTAGTGTTCCATTTAGTTGACTCTTTGCTTTTTATGTCAGTTTGTGGTTTTTGTAATGGTGTTTGCTAATTTTACACATTTTAAATGCGTGGCTTTTAAATAATTCATTTGATTAATTCTAACTCAATTCTTATATGTTGAATTTAATAATATTGCGTGTAATCTGTTGCCACAGTTTTATTGAGTATATAGAGCGTATTACATTTTACAGTGTTGGATTATTTCACGAGTTCACATGCACATATAATTCAAGTAGAATAAAAGTTATGCGTATTTGGCTTGCTGTCCAGGGGGAGGGCTCTGAGCCCAGAATATTGGCCCGAATCCAGAGTACTCCCCCTGGTGTGTTAATAATAGATAGAACTAGAAGTGAGGAGATGGGGTGGAGGAGGGATGCTGATAAACTCTCAGATGAACAGAGTTAAGTCTGCTGTATTTATACCTCTAGTCATTGGTTGAGTTGATTAACCGAAATGCTCTCCACCTGTTCTAATTAGGTTAATTATCTGAACCTGCTCCTCCCTAATCTTGTTAATAAAACATCATTTAAAGTCCCCATGAAATCAAAATTGAAGTTTTTTTGGCTTTTAGTACGAATATGTTATCAGCCTTACTGCTATATAAGCTAGTGTGCTCCAAAATTATTACAAATTTCGCATTTAGAAGATATAAGCATTCAAAACTTACATTCTCTCACTTTCACAAATATGGATCCATGATTTTGATGACATAACTCTTCACTTCAGCTGTCCAATCAAATGCTCCCTAAAATCTAACACGTCCTGCCCCCTATATTATAAATATACACTGAAGCTGCGGCTAAATCGGTCACTTGTTCACACATTTACTATTATCTACATAGTGAATGGTACATAATGCACTATATAGGGGATATAGGGAACAATTCAGACAGTATAAATATGATTTCCGTTGGGGCAAATGAAGTCTGGTTTTACAAAAGTGTCACGCGAACTGCCACGGTGCATGCACGCACACACACAGTTCTGGTCCACAGACATGATAGCACAGAGCAGATCAAATGGGCAAGTCAGCACATACCAGAAAACGTATCGGACCCATTTGAATTCTGCACAGAATACTATATTTCAAAGCGATATGGAGGAGATTAGGAATAATGGTTAGAGATGAGAAACTGAGGAAACTGTGGCTTTTGTGAGGTCAGCAGCTCTTTTTCATGCTGTGATAAACTAAACACTATTGGCTATTTTAAAAAAGGGAAGGAGCTGTTCAACATATTCCACCTCTGTCTTCAGTGAGCCTTTAAAATAATAGGAATTCATGCAAAAAGAAAGGGTGATAGATAAATAAGACTATCTATCTATCATCTATCTATCTATCTATCTATCTATCTATCTATCTATCTATCTATCTATCTATCTATCTATCTATCTATCTATCTATCTTTTTTTCTTTTCTTTTTTTTTTTTTTTAAAGCAGCAACAAAAATATGTATATCACCTCTGAAGAATAAAGCCAAGTGTGAAATTTTCCATTTGTGTAATGTGAGAGAAAATTGCGTTTCAGGGGTTTCACAATTGAGCATGCATGTTCCAGCTTTGTTTATATATAGAAATAATTGGTAACTCACATCTGGAGTACTATAATACTGGGAAACGATGAGAGTAAAAGAAAAGAAACTCAAAAACAAAGTAACAATACTGAGCTCACCTAAACACAATCATGAAAGGACAAGATAAATAGTGGAAACACAAGGGCTTATATACACAAGAACTAACTGACTAACAAGACAGGTGTAGACAATCATGGAATAAAGAGGGGAAACTGGAAAAAGACAGAATTACAAACTAAAAGACAAGAGTGCAGACAGGTAATAAATTGTAAATGGGGAAAAAAAAAACACCTCTAAACAGTGAGTGTGGGCACAAAGGGTCAGCATAGATCTAAATAAAGCAGTTACACTTTTTGTCACATTTTTTTTTTTTTGCATATGATTATACCCCTATAGGTCATTCATTTGTATATTTTTTGTCTTCTAATCCTACTGCTACCAAACAGTTTTATGAGTATTAGTGTCACTTCAACATGTAAAGTAAGTATCTCTTGAACTTGTATATTGAGAGATTTTAGGTGTTTTTTTTTTTTTTAATCCATACTCAGTGCACTTAGCCCATACTTATTTTTCTAGCCACACATTTTTAGATTAACCTGTAAAATCATTTCAACATCTCAGTCAGAATGGAACAGATAATACGTCCAGCTGTTGGAAAGGGTTCTGGCAATATCATTTCACCTGTCCATTTTCCCCTGAATACAGTCATCTCTCTGCAATTTAGTAACAATTTCTGGGGTGAACGAAACAGGACACCACTTCTATTTTCCTTGGAATCTTCTGCCGGCTCTAAGCGGAGATTGCTTCAGTCTTTCAGGTTTTGTATCTTTCTTATCTTCAACCCTCCATTCCAGCACTGCAACAGCTTAACCTGAGGTAAATATTTCTGATAGATGAATTCAATTGTACTGAAATGCCTAGCCTCTCACTTTCAATTTGTAGCTAACAGTACATGATCCAAATGATGCTAAATATTTGATTCAGGCATTGCTTTTCATTTTAATGAGCGTACACGTAATTAAATCTCTCCAGCTAACCTCAATCAAATGATGGATGAGATCGATCACATGACTAGTTGCCTACCATTGCGCAATGGAAAAAAAAAGAGAAGTCAATGGAGTTGGAGCTTGTGGTAAATTAATTGTGCATTGACAAGACCCTTTTTGTTGTTTTTAGCAAGATGATTTTCAGCATTGAACAGTGGGCCTGCAATGCAAATGCAATCAATAAACACAATTCCTTATGTTACACTCAATAAATGAAAACTGATTTAAATTAACTGAGCAATTTAATATACTGTGTAATTTAGCTTCATATTAATTAATTAAATTTTTTTAAGGGGTAATTCACTGCTGGCAAAAAAGGCTTTCAATACAACCTGGCTGCCTATGCAGTAGAAAGGTGAAAAAAATAAAAATGGTTTATATGACTAGTGAAAATAGCCTTCCATTTGCCAAATAGGTAGAAAAATGTCAACACCCATAATGTACTGGACATGTTGCCGTTCAAGGCCACTCCTATTGGATAGATATGACCAGAGTCAAATGCCACCTTCCTTGAGTAGGAAATACTTCTTAGCAAACTTTTAGTCGCAATGGTATCGATGTGTAATGTTCCCGGGTGCAAGAATTCAAAGAGTAAACATTTCCAGCAAAGGATCCAGCGCTTTGTAGGTATTGGCTAAAGGCTGCAAAGAATGTAATGTAACATAATGTAAATGTAAAACACTGCTAAAATCTGAAAGACCTCCATGTTTGTAGTCTCCATTTCAAACTGTGTCAAAATGTTTTAGGCCAAACAGAGGAGAGAAAAAACTGAAAGAAACTGTTCAGTCAGTTAATTTGGAAAAAAAGTAACTGGAAGCTCCTCCAACCATAGTATTTTTACCATAATGCTGTGTAGACATAGTATGAAAGAGTTTTCAGCGATAAGCCTACTCTTACAATACATGTTTGATTAATAAACCTGTGTCAATCTGACTGTGGGGATACAAAAATGCAGAAGTACAATCTGCAGTTTTCACAAAAGCCCTGGAGCTTTCAAAAGTCAACTGAATGTATTGCGTGATCCGGCAGAATGTAGCTGACAAATAAAAAGAGATTTCTGGGTCCAGGTAACACAGAGAAAGAGTAAATATAGTTCATTTACATATACTTACATTGTAACAATACAAAGCGGGTTGGAAATCTGCGAACTTACACTTTAAGGACGGTTTTATATTTTATTGAAAAGCAAGATAAAATACACAGTGTAGTGTAGAGGAAAGGATGGTTAAGCTTTAGTTATTTCTGACATGCTATAGACCCAAATATGAACTACCGCTATGAATTAGGCTGTAGAGATTTTAAAGAGAACTTTAAAGCAGAGTCCATGACTACAGTCGCTGGCAGGTCTTTGGTGCAGCTGAAAAACAAATTGCATACAGAAATAACAAAGCACTCTTGCGTCTCTGCTGCCTCCAACACATATGTTTTCAATCACTTTGCTAATTCCTGGAGCCCAATTGGCCCTATTTCTGCAATTAAGGACTGTAACTTTAAATGCTCGGATTTGCCACCTATAATTGTTTCATTGTGTATGCAAACACGCATGAAACTCACTGATCAAACCCTGTGACTTTTCACCTTCAGTCTAATACTAAGTGGTTTGGAATCCTTATTATGAGCTCAAGTTGTCCTTGAGGTATAACCCCATTGCCTAGCAAAACAACAGGGGCATTTTATTTAACTCTGAGGCTTGGAGAAACATCACAAATACACACATACTAACACTCACAGACATAACCTAGTTATCAGATTTGATGTTCTGTTTGATTCCATTTGTTAAGACAAGCATCTGTGTTTAGCATTACTGGATTATGTGTCAATCTTTTAAATGTTTTCACAACCGGTTGGCAGACCATATGCTCATTTTCTGACCTTTGATAATCAAAGCAAGGTTTAGGATACAATAAATGTATTATTTTATTTATTAATGAATAAAAACATTTTATTTGTTCTTTATATATATGTATGTATAACACTTCCACAATAAAATGCCTCTGAGAAAATGTCAATGCAGGCCTGTATCCTTACATTGCATATTACACTTGCGATAGTTCCGATAAACAACACACTAACAACAAATCACAGCCTAGTATCTTTCCATATCTGTTAAGTTAGAAGAGACACATCTTTGTTTCATTGTCTTCTGAGGGAACGGTTAGCCAACTAAATCTGACGGGCCGGCTGACGCCGTGGGTCAACAGTATCTAGGACGCCTCAGTAATTATTAATTAAGGAATAAAGCTTGCAGTCTTGGGCTCAGCTCAAATGGATGATTTTATACACAAAGCATGTCCTATATAATCAAAACCAACAAAGGGAGTACGCCGTCCATGTAGCATGAAGAGAAATCGAGAAAATGGGTAGTGTTTTGAAATCCATTTTTGTTCTGAGAAAGGTTAGTGCGAGAAGTTGTTAATAATTAACACCATATAGTTTGATCTTGGGAAATTAAGGTAGAAAAAGAAGTATTTTTTATGTCTGGAAAATGCTAATTAAAGAAAGGAGCCAGTTTGAGTTTTCAAGCCGTCAGTCTGCCCTGGCAATCTGAATTCACAGCTCAGCCAGGGCTAATAGTGCCAGCGCCGCGTCTGGGGAAAAGCAGGCATGAAACGACAACGCAAACGCTAATGAATCGCACATCCCTCTCTAGCACGAGGGAGACCATTCACGCACTTTCCATTTCACACCAAAGACAAGAGAGGATCCTTCATCAGACCTGAAGCCCGCAGTGACTCATTCCACAGCCCTTTTGTGATGCACTATAGTTACAAACTCATACACGACTGCGCTGCTCTACTTACAGTCTCTTCAGCCATTGGATTCCAGCAGCGATCAAGTCAGAATTCAGCTGGACCGCAGAGAAGATCTGGGCCGAAATGCAAATCTGATTTCTGTTCAGTGTTTTGCATAATTACTTATTTTGGCTATTCTCAACACCAGAGACACAATTAATATGGCACAGTCATTAAGTATTAATTTTGTTTTCTTTTTCTGTTTCCATAACAATTGCTGGAAGCTAAGATGCTATGCTGACTCAAAACAAAGAATCACTTGTGGGAAAATTCTCAAAACCACAGCTATATTTCAAAATATAGCTGTTTGTAGATACATTTTAGATGTTTGGCATAGACATGCTACACATTTTTAACTTTGTCTCTCTGGTGTTTACACATTCAATTTTTTAAATCTGATCCTTTTTTAATAACACACAAAATTAATTCTTTGAAACACATTTTGAAATTGGGCTTTAGCATGGAAATGGTACTTTAAAGCGAACTCCTCCCCCTATGAGAATTTCAATGGAGTTTGTGTGTCACCCGCTGATGGCTATTTTTGGTATAGTGCCTACAAAAAAATCAGGGTCCTCAATTTTTGTTATATCAACTTCTGTAACACAACTTGGTTAGACATATGGCTTTCACTTTCTGGCAAATTTAGAGTCCAAATTATTTTGTAAAATGTATGATTTTATAAAAATTAAAATAACATTTTTGCACTTTCATCTTTTGAAGTGCTTTCACTTGAATGTGATGTGTAGCCAAGTATGGTGTCCAGTTTCTGTAATGATTTTGTGGTTATCATTGTGCTGAAGAGTAGACACATGAAGGTACACACTACTGACTGCACATGCAATGACTGTGCTAATGCCAGTGACAAATAATATCTTACTTGTTCTTTAAATGTATGTTTAACAAGTTGTGTTAGCATGTGCTATGATAGCTGTTGATTTGAACTGAAAAAGACATGATAAATTGGTTCCAGGGCTACAACTCTGGAAGTTGGAGCAACTTTTTCTTTCTTTTTTTTTTTTTTTTTTTTTTTTTTTTTTGAGTATTCAACTTAAAAATGTGTGTTTATGCTTCAAATAATTAAGTTCCACTAACTAAATGTAGCTTGTTGGTGGAACGTACATTCACTCAAAGTTGCCATAACTCAAAAAATTGATGCAAACTGTTATTTTTGTTTTTTAGAGTGTACTTGGAATTTGTGCTCTGCATTTCACCCATCCAAGTGCACAGAAGTGAGTATTGAACACATACTCACTGTGAACACACACCCGGAGCAGTGGGCAGCCATTTTTGCTACGGCGCCTGGGAAGCGATTGGGGGTTAGGTGCTTTGCTCAAGGCCACCTCAGTTGTGCTGAGCACATTAGTTACAATAGTTGAAAACCAAAGAGCGTCTTTTCATCTTAAAATGTTGTGTAATTGCACTTCTCTGTGCAAGAATGATGTCCAGACAAAGCCTTGATTCCTCTCTACCTACATTGTAACATTCATATATGGTCTTGACACAGACTAAACAGTGCTGGGAGATCCAGAGAGAGTGCGTTTGAATTTGCCACAGTATTAATAAGAATGTAGCATATAATTTAATAGCGGGAATGACGGCTACATTCATATAATGTTTGCGTGTGTCTCGACAGTTACAGCTCATGGAAATAACTTGTCAATCATTTTGATGGATGACGCTCAGAAAACTCTGACCAATATGAGGACAGCTGTACTTTCATGTGACTTGCATAAACACATTTTGGTATGCTTTGAAATGTTGCTTTGTGAAAGCGGACTGAACTGAGAAAAAACATTGTAACAAATGAAGTCCTTGTTTCAGAACTAAACAAACGATCCATAGGTGTGAAAACGCCTTAAGACTCAGTTTCATAAGCCTCAGAATATACTTGCGCAATGTCATGAAAAAGCTGAGGGGAAAAAAATGCAGTGCTGTGTCATTTAAAAGTTATTGATTTGACACTCCAATTTCATGTTGAAATGTGTGTGATAGCTTAATATATGTCTAGTTATGTTCCTCGAGTGATAAAGTGACACACTGATATTGATCTTAAAGCTCTTGGTGACAACACCTCCTCTGTGACAGATAATCTGAACAGTGTCTCAGTCTTTCCAGTGAACTGAGCTGAGAACAGATAAGGGCGCCGTGATAACTCATTTAGAGACACACGCTGAACCTTGACTCCTAAGTTGATTAATCAAATGCAACTGGGGGCAGTATATGTCGCTTGGTAAAATAATTCCATTTTAATATTGCAAAACCAGGTTAGAAATTCTTGATCCACTGCCATAAGGCTTTCAGAATAGAATAGAATTTGATGGCACTAAAAATACAGAATATTACAGTAACATGTTCTGAATTGCAGTTCTGAGTTTTATTTGTTTTCATTTGTTTCATTTTAGTTTACTCATTTGAGGGAACAAAATAAATGATATGTGTTATATTTCTACAAGTAGACAGCAGATGCTATGAGCCAAAATGTCAATGTGATGTCATTAAGGAACTTCCCCTTGGGAATTTCAAATAGGAACTGAAGCATGTTTCTATCCAGCTTTAATTATAAAGCACTGACAGTTGAAACATGAAAAAATAAATGATACAAAATTATGAGTATGTTGTTTGTGTTCTTTATGTTGCATTTTTATATGAGAAATGATTTAACATTTAGCATTGTGTACAAGCAATATATTTTCTGGCTCGGTCTATGAAAAGAGTGTCACGGGGCAAATAACACAAGATCCAGTAGCGAATGCAATCTCAGTTTATTTAGAACCACAGCAGACAGATAAGCAAAGCAGGATGGTCAGATGTAGAAGTGCAACACGTAAAACAGGCTTTGGTGGCAAGGAGACTGCAATGGGCTGGAATTCACTGTCCAGACAAGAAGGTAATCCAGAGATGATCAGACGGGAGAGATAATCCACACTCAAGCAGGAATCAAACACACAGGAACTAGAGACAAGAGAATACTGCTGGGAATAAAGGAGACAAGACGTGAACACCTGAACGATCTGACAATGAACACAGCAAACTCAAGACTACATATAGGGACAAATAACGAGCCGCACCTGCGACTGATCAGCCAGCCAGTTAGTCACTATGACAACGCTGACAGACAAACTGACACTGACAGCACAACAATAACAGATAGCATGAACAGGCAAACCTGCAAACCGTGACATTACCCCACCCTAGAGGGACTTACCTAGTGATTGCAATCATTGATAAGGGAGTGATCCAATATGTCTCTCACAGGAACCCAACTCCTCTCCTTCGGACCGTAACCCTCCCAGTCCACCAAATACTGGAATCCGCGTCCCCTCCGCCTAGAGTCCAGAATTCAACTGACTGAATAGACAGGCTTCCCATCTACGATTTGCAGCGGTGGAGGAGCCGGAGCAGGCAGATTAATGGCAGAGTGAAAAACAGGTTTTAATTTAGAAACATGGAAGACGGGACGGATTCTCCTGTACACCGGAGGAAGTTTGAGGTGGACTGTCACCGGACTAAAGATCTTGGTGACAGTAAACAGGCCAATAAATTTAGGAGCAAGTTTCTTACAAATGGAGCGGAGAGGAATATCAGAAGATGAAAGCCACACTTTTTGACCAACGACGTAGATGGGAGGCTGGTAACCTAAACTACACTCAAACGGTGACAGGCACTGGTAACGAGTTGTGCGCGTACTCAACCCATGAGATATGTTGGCTCCAAGAGGACGGATTCTGTGACACCAAACACTGTAACACCCGTTCCAAATCTTGGTTGGCCCTCTCTGTTTGACCATTACTCTGTGGATGGATCCCAGAAGAAAGACTAACCTTCACCCCCAATAAACGACAAAACTCTCTCCAAAATTTGGATACAAACTGGGGTCCCCTGTCAGAGACCACATCTGTCAGGAGGCCATGAATACGAAAGACGTGGTCTATGACAACAACTGCTGTCTCTCTGGCAGAGGGCAATTTGGGCAGATGGATAAAATGGGTCACCTTCGAGAACCTGTCCACCACGGTTAAAACCACCGTGTTACCCTGCAAGGGAGGGAGACCCGTGATGAAATATAGCGAAATGTGGGACCAGGGTTTTAAAGGTACTGACAACGGCTGAAGGAGTCCAGCAGGAAGTCGATTAGAAGTCTTACAACTAGCACAAACCGAGCAGGCCAATACAAAAAGGGAAGTGTCACAGGCCATAGTCTGCCACCAGAACCGTTGTTTTATAAGAAAAATGGTACGATTGACTCCCAGATGACAAGTCACCTTGGAACAATGACCCCATCGAATGACGTCGGACCGTAGATCCTCAGGCATGAATAATCAATCCGGTGGGCACTCAGACGGAGCCATTACCCCATGTAAGGCCGAGCGGACCTTCGACTCGATCTTCCAGGTTATCATCGAAGCCACGCGTTTAAGCGGTAGGATGGGCTCAGGAGAAAACGGGCGTTCAAAAACACGGGACAGCGCATTGGGCTTGATGTTCTTGGACCCCGGACGATAGGAGATGGAAAAATCGAACCGACCAAAAAAAAAAAAAGTGCCCACCGAGCCTGCCTAGAGTTCAATCATTTGGCGGATCTGATATATTCAAGATTCTTATGGTTGGTCCAGACAATGAAAGGTACCCCTGAATCCTCCAACCAATGATGCCACTCTTCCATGGCAAGCTTGATTGCCAACAGTTCTCTATTACCAATGTCGTAATTGCATTCGGCAGATGACAAATGTCAGCATACCACTACGTAGGACAATCCACATCCAACAGGAGTAACTATCGATGCAGAGGAAGCAAGAGGAAGCTGTCTGAAAAGAATGTCCAGGTAATGACCCAGATTGTATCTAAAAAACATAAAACCGACTCTCGACACTCCTGTTTCCACCAAACTGATCATCGGGAGCTTGTGGGGGGGTTGCTCAGGGCCCCCAGATGTGTAGGACTGGCACTGCATGAATGGTTCTTAATTGAACAATAGATGCCAATAAAGAACCTTTATTTTTAAGAGCTAAGAAAGTCCAAATATCTGGCAGTGTTTGAGAAGTAGATTGTGTTACTTACCTGCAATCTAACAGAATATGTTATAAAATAGGTTACATTGTCCACCATGTATTCTGTATAATGGAATGCATTTTAATCAATTTCTTGACAATAAAGTTTCATTAAAGATCATTTATTATAAGTATTGTATATGTTCACTAAAACTATATATGTAATTGGTGTTATTAGTATAAATTATTTTTAATGTATGCAAAGTTTTTTTGTTTTTTGTTTTTTTTGTTTAAAGTAGCCTAGTGTTCAATGCAAGGAAACCATTGGTTGATGCATGATCATTTACTATGATGTTATTATATGCAATTTTTTCATTGGTTTATTGTAAGTTTGAATTTTATCTCTGTTTCCACTTAAATGAACCTATTAGCCCTGACGAAGGCCTGTGTGCCAAAATGCGTTGGCAAAATAAAGTTTTGATCTTTTAGCTCTATTTTTTGTTCATTTGTAATCCCTCCACACCACAAGTGTTGCTGTTTTTGTTCAAAAATTGACAATAAAGTTGACAATGCAAGGTCACACATGCCATGGTTTTTGACTGATGATCCCCACAAGGATCTTCATAGATCTCATTGTGGTTGTGTTATCAACACTGATGCTATTGAGATTCAAAGTCAAAAGTCATTGGTTTCTGCCATTTGTCCTACCTTAGTGGTTTTAACAGCAGCATCTAATGTAACCTCAGTCTCAAAATGACTATCCTTTAGCAATAAGCATCTCCCTTATAGGACCACAATATAAATCACTTGGGGCAGTAGGAGGGGCTAATGGCTGTTTTAGTCATGCTCCATGGAGTTTCCTCCATCTGGGGCCACTTTTTAATTTACTCAGAGTTTAATTAAAATGATATTGCCCCCTCCCTAGACCATGCAGATCCAGATCTGCAGAAAAACAGATCAGTGTGACCACCTCCAGGGAGTTAAAGATGACCCAGTTCATGCTTCTGCTAATGGTAACAACAGGAAGTGAGAGATGCCATCATAGACCTGTTATTGCTCTTTAGTATCTCTGTGATTTATCCCAAACAGAAGCAGCATTTATGGAGAAATTACTGTATGCTACATTGCCTTCTCTTAAAAAAGCTCTGATTTATGAGAGCCACTCAGGTTGCTTCATCAAATCTGGTTGTTGATTGATGACAATTGTGGCTACAGTAATTCTTCAGCCTGCTTCTGTCTACAGCCGACGTTTCCACATAGAATCAATACAGGGGTCAGCAACCTCAGGAAATGGTAGAAATATTAGTCTAATAATATAATATAATTAATGTAATATTTTGGATTTTAATAGGCAAATACTTAAAAATCTATGAATGGATCATTATTACAGTGATTATTATGTTTCTAGCATTCTAGCTATGCTTTTCATTTCTTAAACAACCATGTAGGAAGACACATCATGGCCATATTCCAGAATGACAATGCCAATATTCATCAGGGTTAAAATTGTGAAAGAATGGTTCAGAGAGCATGAAGAATCATTTTCACACATGAATTGGCACCTCTGAGTCCTGACCTTAAAGGTGCTAAAGAGGACCTTTTCGTCAACTGAGAAACCAAAGACCGTTAGTGAGTTTTTGAAATGAGCGCATGCGTAAGAACAACCCCCCTCCTTCACAGCTCATTTCGAGGGAACGCCTCCAAAAACTTGTGCACGAGTATTGGAACAAGAGTGTTTACCACCGGCATTCGCTGTGTTGTGTTAGTGGATTCATTATGTCGGACTCACCGCAGGTGACTCATAATCTGCAGTTGTTACTCCTGTCTCCAAAAACATTACATGCAGCGCCTGTAGAGTGTGGAAAGTTACTGGAGCGCACAGCCGCGCACGTCTCGCACAAGGAACGTCATGGCAGTGATTGACAAGCCAGAGGGCTAATCGCTTACGCGATGATCGCGTAAACGATTGGCTGATGTTTTTAAGGCCCTACCTCGTGCACAGATGATGTATATTAATATGAACCCTTTCAGTGCACCTAATAAATAGTCTTTTATCAGTTAGCAAAGACAGTTTCAAGTAATATTGCAAAAATGTATAAAACAAAACATCCTCTTTAGCACCTTTAACCTCAGCGTAAGTCTTTGGGATGTGCTGGAGGAGACTTTACAGAGTGCTCACCTCTTGCATTGTGTATCCATTGTCTGGAGGCGCAATTTAATGAAATCAATGCATTTCAATGGGGAAAAAATGAACTTTCATAAATTATTATTCGAAAACTGTAACTCTGAAAGATATAGCAACTAACTAGACCTTAGGACCCAGGTCTGTGGACAGTTTGGGGCTTGTAGCATCAAAGCTCTAGGAGGAGTAGCAGTCAGAAAATCAGGTAAGAAGAAAAATAATAAGATGATTAAGTAGAATATCAATATGTTGGCTTTGCCAAGCAAACATAATATAATAGTCACGGTATGTGACCATAGGAGAAAGAAGGCAGGAGAAGCGGGTTTCAAATAGAATTCAAAAGGTTTAATAATAACTCAAATGGCAGGTAAACACATCCACAACAAACAGTGACTCGAGAACTGAGGGAGGTGAGTGGTGTGATGAGGTGCTGATGGGGAACAGGTGTGTGTGATTCGCTGATGGTGGAGTGAGTGCAGGTGAGGGCCAGGGAGGATGATGGGAAATGGAGTCCAGGACAGACGGAGACTGTGACAATATAATATAATATAAATAATATAATATAATATAATATAATATAATATAATATAATATAATATTAATCGAAAGGTATTATATTTACAGTATTATTTTAGTGTTATTTATATAGTATTGTAGTGTTATTAATGTTTTGATATAGCTTTTAATTTTATACTTTCAGTTTTCAATTTAATGTTAGTTTAATGTTTAGTATTTTGTTACTGTTTTTTACAAAAACAACACTATTTATATTATATTATATTATAATTTTACTAAAGTAAATATGTATTGACTTTTATATTGAAACCTTTATCTTATTGATTGTACTGATTAACTCAATCAAAATTTAAAGTTTGAAGTGGCTTCAAACTGTAAAGTTTTCCCCCTGATTTAGCATTTCATGATAACTATTGCTTAATACATTTGTTCGCTTAATTGACCTCAATAGCACTGCATCACTGAAAACTGTTGATAATACACAGCCTATACTATCTCTCTTGCTTTTTAAGAAATATCATTGCACATTTGCATTGTCTGATCCTATTCTAAATCTAGCAAACACAATGTCTCGCTAGTGCTGACATGGGAATTCAAACGGCAGTGCAAAAGTACTGCTAAGAGGCACTGCTCCTACACACTGATCAACTGTCAAGTCGAGCACTCCTAAGCCACTGTTGCTAGGTTACACAGAGGAAGTCTGCAAATTTCGATTTTACCTTGATTCAAACAACTGAAGTTTTTAATATTATAATTTTGCATAGTGTTTTACTAATCATTTACACAAACCATCTAACCTAAAGATGTCTTTGGTGGTAAAGATGTCTTTGGTTCTGTTTTTCTTCAAAGAAAGCAGATTCACAGCAGTGCCAGGCTCAGATAGACTGTTGATATATGTCTTCTCAAACTCCTATGTTATGCTTGCAATCATTTAAAACAAGATGGCGACTAAATGTGCGTTTATATAACATGCAAGCAAGCTTTCAGCTGTCCACAATATAATGGACATCTTTTGGGTAACTTGGGTAAACTTCATTCATTGGCTTGATTAGAAACATCAGGTTTATGTAATGCATAAGAGTTTTTAATGGTATTTTACTCTGTTTTGTGGTTATTCCCAGACAGTGTTTCCCTGAAGACAATTCACCCTTTGAAATATTTACACAGCAAAAAGTAGGGCCTGTTTTCATAGAATTTTTCTTTATTTTTCTAACCACATTGTCAAATAGCAATTTTGTTTTCTTGTTTCAAGCATAAATCTTTCTGAAATGTTATGCAATTGTACCTTTCAAGTAAATTTTCTTGTTTCATAAATTTTACTGGAATGCAAGACAAATATACTGATTAAGAAAAGTTTTTTTTTTTTTTGCAGCGCAGTAACTACTTGCAGACGAGAGCCAAGAAATGTAAACAAGATAAACCATGGAGTCACAGCACTTTTCTTCTGCTAAACTATAAATAAATTAACAAATAAATAAATAAATAAACCAACAGCAAGAAGGAAAATAGCTTATTGATCTTCATGCATTGTCTCGTTAATTATGCTGGAGGTGTAGATTTCATCTAATCAATGTAGGAGATGCATCTTTATTCTTGTGTGTAACTTATTACTGTCTGAGAAATACAAGGCTGCACCGCAATTAGAGCTCTAAAGCGCGCGCCAATCAATACCCCAAATGTATGTCCAAGACTTTCAGGAAGCAATGCATTGAGAGAGCCACAGTGCATATTCTCCAGGCTAAAGGCTAATCTGCTTTAGTGCTGAGAAGTCCTTCACTAGAATTTGCTTCAATGGTTGGGGTTAATAACTCTGACGACCCAAGCTTTGTCTCAAATGGTTGGGTTAGGGGGATATCTGTTTAGTTAGATCTGCCACTTTTTCAGTTATAGATTGGTTGCCAGTATATAACTAGATGTTTCTCACCGTTCAAAGCACACAGCTAAAGTTTAGTGTCAGTATAGTAAAGCCAAGACACTGCAAGATTAAAGATCAATTGAGCTACGTTCACACTGTCAGTCCAAATCCAATTATTTGTGTATCCCATTGGATCTGATCTAAAATTATTGTCCACATTGTGTATCACAACTGTTCAGATCTGATTTGTGTGTCCATGCTGCTCTTTCGTTTTCTGGAATATCTGCATTGGTTTCTATGGCAATGGTGTTGCGTTGGTAGGTATACGCCAAAAACAACAAACGCAACATGGAGGCGTTTGCAATACAGATGTTGTCTTACTTACAACATGACAATGTGTAGCCGCTGCACTGGACTACTGTCTTCTGAGCCAGCACCACAAATATAGGAGGCTGGAATGTGTGGCTTTATTCTGTGCTGTCGTCTCCACTGGATTTTAAAATGTGTCTCCATTATATTGTCATTTTCTGCTCATCCGGCACTTTGCAACAACACATACTTGTTTCTGCAGAGACTTTCAGCATGTTTGCTAAAACAACGTCTGACGTTTATGTTTTACACAGCATGAGAAAGTCACATAAACCACTCAAAATCCAATCAGAGCGGTCAGACTGAAACGGATTTCCAGAAATGCATATAAATGAAGTTCGAAACAGATTTTTAAAAATCGCATTTCATGTGATTTTTGGACATTCGCACTTGCTAAATCTGATTGGATTTCAATCAGATATGCACAAAATCAGATTTGGACTGACAGTCTGAATGTAGCCTTAGTTAACACAGGGTGATTATCACACTTGACTCTCAGTTTCTGTTTTCTGTTGTGTTGGTGAGTACACAACATAACTGATTCTAGAGGTGCTCCATACAAGATCATCCTCCTCTCTGACTAAAGCTGTGATCCCTAAATAAATGCTCACAAACTCTTACACATAACAATGGGAGATTATTCTTGACAACATGGAAGAAGGGCTTACATAGAACAGGAAATACAAGAAGAAAAGTGTGGAGATATGCTTAGCAGTTGTTGTTTTTTTTAATTATTATTATTATTATTTATTTATATATTTTCGTTGCTCCTGCTAACCAATATATCTCAATCCTCTTGCACTGGTTCTCTCACAATTTCATTGGCTGTTGTATTTACTGCTTTCTTACTCATGGGGACAGTACACACACTTCACAACTGCTTGGCCTGATTTTAAGCAGGTTTCAAGCTAGATTTCAAACTGTATTTGAATACAGTTTGTATGAGATTTCAAACAGGTTTCAAACAAGATTTCATACAAGATTTCTGTCACATTCATTGTTTAGTTTTTAGTCATGATTTTTCTTGTCACTGTTTTGTTTGTTCTCATTCTTTCATTAGTTGTTGTGGTTTCTATTTAGTGCTCACCTGTTCCTTGTTCCATTGATTATCTTGTGTATTTAAAGGTGCTACAGAGGATCTTTTCGTCGACTGGGAAACCAAAGACTGTTACTGAGTTTTGAAATGAGCGTATGCGTAAGAACAACCCCCCTCCTTCACAGCTCATTTCAAGGGGACGCCTCCCAAAACTCGTGCACGAGTATTGGAACACGAGTGTTTACCACCGGCATTCGCTGTGTCGTGTTAGTGGACACAACTCATAATCTGCAGTTGTTACTCCTGTCTCCTGACAAAAACATTGCATGCAGCGCCTGTGGAGTGTGGAAAGTTACTGGAGCACGCAGTTGCGCAGGTCTCTCACAAGGAACGTCATGGCAGTGATTGACAAGCCAGAAGGCCAATCCGTGCACGTCTCTCATAAGGAACGTGATGGCAGTGATTGACGATGATCGCGTAAACGATTGGTTGATGTTTTTAAGGCCCTACCTCATGCACAGATGATGTATATTAATATTATTCCTTTCAGTGCACCTAATAAATAGTCTTTCATGAGTTAGTAAAGACAGTTTCAAGTAATATTGCAAAAATGTATAAAACAAAACATCCTCTGTAGCACCTTTAAGCATTCAGTTTTCAACAGTTCTTCATCTTGTGGTAAAGTTTATGTTTGATGTGAAGTGTGCTATTGCTTTTTGTGTTTATTAAAGGCTAGTTCTTCGTCATTCTGCATCACACATTGTTCTTGGCTTAAACTACATAGTAGCTTGTGACAGAATGTGAGACCCAGATTAGATTAAGCAGCAGAAGAGAGTTAGGCCTCCTCTCTCTTTTGAGGCCACCTGCTTTGACATCATACCAATGTCAATGTCCAGTTCATTGTTGTATTTAGACTCATGTTTCAGACACCAGTCATGCTGGAGACATTCCCCATAGCGCCCTCTAGGGGACACAGTGTCTTGTTCCCCTTCTCAGGGAACCATGGTTACATGTGTAACCTGAGACCTTTCATAAAAAATTTCAAACTGGTTTTGAAGCCAGATTTCAAAAATTGCTTCAAAACATATTTCAGTTAGATTTCAAGTGCATTTCATACCAGATATCAGATTTGAAATCAATTGTAGTTCCTGCAACAGACTTGAAGCATGTTTTGAAACCTTTGGTAGTATCTGTGACTAATGTTTGTGCACTAGAAGAATGTAAACTGAAAATCAAAGTCATCAAACTTGAGTCTTGTTGTTTGATTGTTTTTTTTGTTTTTTTTTTTTTTGTTGTTGTTTTGTTGTTTTTGTTAACATTACCCATAATGCAATGTACAATACAACTTAATTCATGAATGGTGTGGAATATATTTTACAAAATAATTTTACAAAATTGCTAGAAAATCAAAGCCATTGTCTATCCAAGTTGTTTTCCAAATTTAAATTTTAAATCACAGAAAATGAGGCTGTTAAAAGTTATTTATAGTAGCTTTTCCTGGGTAATGCGATGTCCAATTTCAAAACAGTGTTCACAGGATGATTTTCAAGTGTTTAAGCTTTCGAATGATACCTAATTTTTGATGTTTACTAAAATGTTATAGGAAAAAAAGGCATTATATTGTTTTTATACAGTGATATAAAATATCACAGTAGATCACAGTATGCAAAACAATACAACAACAGTGGAGGTTGTTTCAAACTGTGCTTCTTTTGTGCTTCTAGTCTCTATGGGGTTCTGTTATTATCTTGTCCATCACTGAATGTATCAGGCTGTCCTGGTTGGTGGACATGTTCTTCTATATCTGCTACAGTTTTACAGGCAGATGAAGTGTCCATAAATCACTGAATGTCCTGCAGCAAGACTGGGATTATGTTTAGCTTAATACCCCAGTTATAAATCAACACTGCTGACTGAAACAGGCAACTCTTTTTTTTTTTTTTTTGCCTCCCTCTCTATCTATTATTTTTGGACATTGATGGATCTCTGTATTTTATAGAGATACAAAGTAATGGGCCCTGACAAGATAATATATAAAAACTACCTAGAAACATGTCACACTGACAATAAATAAACATGGTACACAATTAACTTAGAACAAAAACACGCATGCGAAGGTTGCGACACTTTTGCAAGGTTTTTCAGCATACAAATCTTTGTCTTAAATCACAAACCACCTGCAAATTAATTTAACAATGATTAAATTAAATAGTGATATGCCATGAGTATTTATGCAAATTAAGTTGGTCTTTTTTATGTAAATTAGGCTTATTACAGATTGTGCCTTATTCACAAAATTTAGTGCTGTTTTATTGTGTAAACAATGTTAACAATTATTAATTATAATAATGCTTTTAGGCAGTTTGGTTTGGTCGTGTTGGTCCATCATGTGTAGTGTTTCCATGAAATCAAAATCTGACCAGAATATGATATGCTTCATATTTCTTTCTCTGGCATTTTAACATGATTGCAATTAATTACCAAAGGAAACATGTTCTGATGAGGATAAAGGTGACAGATGTTAAAAACTCAGTAAATATGTATATATCAAGGATAAATGTATTTATATAGTTTATAAAACCCAGTTAAAGTCTGAGAATCTCTAAGGAACTCATTAAAGAATATTCATAAGTTTTTCACACCCTTTTCGCTGCAGACATGTTCCTCCACCTTCAATTCACATATGCATGATTTGAGTGAATATGTGAAAATATGTTTGCATTTTTAATTACAGTTGGCATATGTGATTTAGAGAGGTAATTGGGCCTTCACATACTTACTCCTACGAACTTGTCTCCACATGAAGGTAAAGAAAATAATTCTCCAAGAAATAAATTAAGCAAGTGCTGTTGTTGTTTTGACTTGGGTTAATGAGCCTAAATGTTCAGCTTGTGCACGCCAATCAACCTGTGGTGACCCACACTCTCCATTTCTGTCAGTTCGGTGACCACAAAACTGCAAACCAGACGAACAAATGCCATTACAAAACAAGTAGCAAATTAGGAGCTCCACCGGTAAGCCCCTTGGTACAGTTTATAGATTTAATCAACCATGCAACAGTTAGACTATTATTTTTAAGAAAAATGATAGTTTCTAAATGAGGAAATGTGCATTAGTATATTCCAAACATGGTGCAACTGCACAGACTAATTAATTTGTACTCATTTAAAAAATTGTGTTTTCCATTCTCAAAACTTAATATCTATTTATATATTTGTGTCTTGTTTTTGCAGTGGAACAGTATTGTTTGATAAGCAGTTGTGTTACAATGACTGCAAAAGAATTTTGCTGTTTCTCTCATTATAAGATTATAAATTATCTCTCAGCATAAGGTTTTCAGTCTTGGGTAAAGGTGTAGTTGCTCAGTAGGGGATCTTTTGATGTTTCCCAGCATGCCCTTGAGCAAGGTACACAAGCCCAAGTTGTTCTAGTGGTGTAATAATTGGCAGCCATGCATGCATGCTCAAAAAAGAGTCCTGACGTAAACCTGACTACAATAGGCTATTTGCAAGCACACTTACTTTATTATAAATCTTCAGGCATACTTTCTGTAACTTTTAACAGATGGAGACTCTGTGTATTTTAGTTTAGCTACAAAACAAAACAGAACAAACATGGAAAATGTTGCATTAAGGCATTAAATACATTAGGACCTCAGTCCGAACAGAGGCTACGCCTCAGGACGTTTCATTGTGGAGCACCAAGCTCCAAATTCCAGAAGACTGTCCCAAAAGAAGACTATCCATGCTTTGATGAAATCTGTACAAAGTTCCCCTTTAATCAGCTCCTTAATAACAGCTAGTCCACCATTAAGTACTCAATACACGCAACCGCAGGCAGTGATTTACTAAAACTGTGCCTGTAAAAAATAAACACAAACTTGATATCTTGCACAAAACAGACCCGAGCTGATCTACTAATGTAGTCTACTGAGGATTGCTTCTTTCAGATCTGCAAAATAGGGCATCGGTCAGTTTTTGCAGATTTCTCTTAATGAATAAGTAAGTAGTTGTGCCTTCATAAAAGAGCTAAATTAAAAGCTGCATTCACACTGCCAGCGACAAAGCAACATGATCCCATTCGTTTTAATAGAGAGCCGGCAGTTTTTTTGGCCGACACGGGTGACAGTGACCGTTGGCGACAGGATGTAGGTGTGTCCAATGACGCAACGAAGATGAGATATGTTTAACCTTATGCAAATAAAGTGCGACTTTCGGCAGGAGTGAAGTCAGGGGAAGTGCACATTATCCGCCATTACATCCTGTAGAGAAGAGTCGAGGCAAGATGGAGGAGTTCATTTTAGCGGTCAACTACTTTCTGTAATTTATTATATGTCTCTGTGTGCATACGGTGGTACTCACCGTGCTGACTCTGAATGGTTTCGTGAACCCAGAAAGATCAGCACTTGTGCTGAATACACATTAATGTTAAGCATTGTTTTATTAGCACTTAAAGGCACAATATGTGGGATTTTTGGATTAAACAGGGTATCCGCAGGGCATTAAAAAGCATTAAAAGTCATTAAATGGATTTTGCGAAAATTAAGGCCTTAAATGGCATTAAAAAGCATTAAATTTTATTCCCTAACAGGCATTATTTGTTTTAGTTTTGACTACCAGTTGACTACCAGTACTACCAGTTTATTTTGAATATAGCCTTGTGCTGTGCTGAACACACATTAATGTTAAGCATTGTTTTATTAGCACTTAAAGGCACAATATGTGGGATTTTTGGATTAAAATATCCCAAAACCACTAGAACAGTGTTATATATTTTGTTGACTTGTGTATGTACATTATCCAAAATGTTTCCAAGAATGTTTAAATTCAGATAATATAAGCAATTTTTAACCAGGACATGGATGTGTCCGACTGTCCTTGCTTCGCTAATCAGTGACGTTATACCCGAAACCATGGAAACACCAAAGACGCTTTAATATATTACATGTTTTATTAGACAAGGGAACAATTGTTTGGTTACATTTATAGACAGAAAACAAATTATTGTTATATAGCTCAACACGTTTAGTCTTATTGTTTAAATCTAGTTGTTCTTGATTTTCCACAAGTACCATGCTTTACCATGCCTCAGAAAAAAACACTATTTTGTGAAGTAGCTAACATAGCATAATCAGATGCAGCTTTATTTTTAAGTACAACATAATAATACAAGCATTTTCTCCATCATACAACGTTTGTATTTAATCACATGCCATTTATTAGCACAAGCCATCCAGCATTTATTAATATGATATTCTTAAATCGATCTAGCTTACTGCAGTGTGCAACAAGTATCTCACTGCGTTTGCTCGGCAGCAACTCACTCAAATGTATCTAATATGATAAACAGTGCTGCGTTCAGGGGCGCCGCCAGGAATTTTGGGCCCCATGACAAAAATATCTAATTGGGCCCCCTCTGCGCAGCTGTTGTCACCACATCTCTAGGACCTAACTGTCCCATCAAAAGCTTTACATAACTCTAATCAAAGGCTTGCAACTGTCTTGCTTCTTGTAGTTCAATACTAGTATTTCTTGCGCGCCGTGCATTGACTGACTGTCTGCAACTAACTAAACACCGTCACTGATGAGTGCGCTATAGGACCAAACCATTTCATGCAGATACAGGGGGGTGGTCGGTCAGTATGGATGTTTTATTTTTTGGTCAATGGTGATATTTAACTTTTATTGCCAAAATAAGTGAAATCAAATACATCATTCATTTTATTATTATTTGAAATATACTCAATGATGATGGTTTATGGTGTATAATATAATAAAAAAATTTAAATTAGTTTTTACCTATTTGTTGGGGCCCCTGTCAGTCAGGCCTGTCCCCTATATGGCGCCCATGGCTGCGTTACCTCATACGCTTGACCAGAAGAAGCAGAAGCAGAGACTGCGGCATAATAAAAGTCCCTCTGCTCTCGAGCCATGTGTCGCGCTCGTCTCTCATTAGCAATCGCTCCAGCGACCTCGTTCAGCTCCAACATCACTCAGCCCCGCTCTGCTTCACACTACAGTAACATTAATAATCTCATCCATGAGCATGATTTCTGCCCGATTCTTTTCCACCGGCTGTGAGGTGAAGACGACATATCCCAAGATGCTGCGCTCAAATTCGGCGTTATCAAGCTACGCCTTTGTTTTGAATAGGCGGCCTCTATTCTACATACTGTGCCTTTAATAAACATAAACACAGCAACTTACTATTTTTGCCATATTTAAACTTGAAGTCATCATTAAATCAAAATGGACAATTCTTATTTTTTTATGGAATATTGCAGAGTTTATTATAAATTATTTATTCATGCATTTTTTTTTAAATTCATGTGCCCTCATAAACTTTAATCAAAATAACTTCCCCTCCTTCTTCCCTCCCTGCTTCACTTCTTTGATGATGTGTTTACTTGTGTGAGGGCGGGACAACCTGTCACTCACATGAGATCACAGCAACAGCAAACCAAAACCATTCAATCAATTTCCCATTAACAATCAAGTCCCGCCCTTCCTTTTTTTTCCTCTGAGAAGCCGTTTCACTCGTATATATGTTACAGTACAAAAGAAAAGACTACCACAACCTCTGTTTCATGCTGGCTTTAATTCTGCTTTTAAAGCACAGTTCTTTAAAAGTTTTTAGTTAATTCATAACTATTTTACAATTTGACGAATTGGATGGTGAATTTGTATAAAAATAGTACAAACTATTTCATATGTGTTCATACAATCTACCTACCTGAAATTAGGTTTAGGGGTAGACTTTCATGTTCACTTCATTTTCTACAAAACATGCAAATTCATATGAAGCCACCAACAAGATTGAATTGGGAAAACACTATTGACAGTGTATATGACAATATTATATACATGTATGAATTAATATAGGCCTATCCATAAATAAGATACCATAAGTAAGAGTTATATATAAAATAATAATAGGCTATATCATGGTTTCCACAAAAATATTAAAGTTTTTCTCAGTTGCTTTGGCACATTTCTCTGCACAAGATTGCACTTTGTCTGTATGGCATATATCAATTTTAACAGTACAAATGGACACATTACTGTATGGGAGATTGACTGCAAAAGACTGGACAGGATTCACAGTTTTGTATTTATTGTTGGTCTGTCAACAAATTACTGTAAAATGTCCTTTTGATAAAAAAGACAAGACTATATGCATACACTGTATATATGTATTCATGTGTATAGTTAATTTAGCCTGCTATACTCTAAGTGTAAAGCAAGTGTAATATTATTCTGTAAGTGTAAAAATGCAACTGTAATATTAAGATTATAGCATGCATACCATATTAGAGTGCAGTGCACATTGCTGAAATACATACCTGATATGTCTATGAAATGCTTGAATGATTGAGGAAAAGGTTTTTCTCCAAACATTCAGCTGCACCTTTAGACCTGCATGAGCCATTGTAAGGTCATGGTTGAGAACATTGTTTACAATAGTGGTCCTTATTTCACTAGAAACATGCCTACAACTCTTGTGTTGTGCTCTGTCTATATATGATTTCCAATTGAAGATTCATGGCATGCATCTTTGAGCTGTTTTAGAAAACTGGTTGGTTGATCTAATGCTTTACATTCACCTGAATACATTAGTGAAATTCAGGATTCACCTGCAAAATTCACTATTCAGGAAACATTTACAAAAGTCTAATAGAAATGTATAGATAATATACTTGACACACTAGGTCAACCATTTTGCATATAATGACTTGTGCGATGAACTAATGACTAGATGTTTTGAGGGGTAAGGCTATTCAACAGAGAACCATATAATACATTTTGAGCAACATGACATTAGCAATTGATAATGTAGGAAATAGCAGACAATTGTACATAATCAATTGCCTGAATGAACTAAAGCATTTGCAATTTGTTCAAAAGAATGAGAAACTGCTTTTATGATGTGCACAAGCAGGGATGGGCAGTATTTATGATATGTATTTCAAAATATGTATTTCAAATACAAAATAGTATTTGTAGGTTGATGAAAATGGCTTTGTATTTTGTATCAAAATACTTTAGTGTTTTGTATTTTTGTATTTTTAAAATACTTTGTAAGAAGTCTACATGATGACATCATAAAATTGCAGCCTCTGATTGGTGCCTACACAGTAGTTTGCCCAGATTTTTTGAGATCAGAACGGAAAATTGATCCATATGAAAGAAGGTGGTGAAGGTAAGAAACGTGCAAGCTGCCAGCTTTCCATCATTCTTTTGCTATAATTTGCTATAAATTGCTATATTTTTTTAACAGTTAATGTTAAGTTTTGGTGTTCGTTTTGGTAGCCTAGGCTAAATAGTTTACCAATTTACATAATGTTCTTGAAAACTATTATACCGAGCAGCAGCCCCTTATATTTATGATTAACAATCAAATGATTAATCAGTTAGAAATTAGTTGCTATTAATACAGGTGCCAATGATCAATGGTGTTTGCTGAGGCAAAGTAGGCCCTTTGTTACCAAACACCAAGTAACTAAATTAGGATACAATTATAAATCATTTGCAAACATTAAACTGTTGGTTACTTTAAAACTAACTCTAATAACTAATATTTGATCTGTTAAAGCCACAATAAATTTTCACAGCTAAAGGTCGCTCATTCAAAACAAAGGCGTAGCTTGATGACGCCTTGATTTCGCGGAATCATGGGAGGTGCTGTCTTCACGTCTACAGCCGGTGGAAAAGAATTGGGATGAGACACAGGCAGAAATCATGTTCATGGATGAGATTATTAATGTAACTATATTATGAAGCAGAGCATGGCCGAGTGCTGAACTTTTATTATGCCGCAGTTCCGCTTCTTCTGCTCAAGCATATGTGGGGTAAAACAGTGCTGTCTTATCATATTAGATACATTTGTGTGTTGAACGTTGTTATAATGTTACTCTCTGCGTTCGCTCAGCAGCTGCTATGGGACACTTGTTGCACACTGCAGTAAGCTAGATCAATATTAGTCATGGTAAAACATGGTACTAGTGGTAAATCAAGAAAATTAGATTTAAACAATAAGACTTACTATGTTGAGCTATTTAACATGATTAGTTTTCTGTCGATGAATGTATCCAAACAGTTGCTCCCTTGTCTAAAAAAACACATAATAAAGTGTCTTTGGTGTTTTCATGGTTTCGGCAAAATAAAATGGAAATCGAGGGTATGATGTCCTTGATATGGGACGCATGGACACAGTCTGTGTCCTGGTTAAAATTGCTTATTTTTCTGGATTTAAACATTCTTGGAAACATTTGGGATAATGTAAGTACACAAGTCAACAAAATATATAACATTGTTCTAGTGTTTTTTTGATATTTTAATCCAACAATCCTACATATTATGCCTTTAACTGGTTGCATATGTCAGATTTATTGCATGACTCGGGCAGAGAAAAGCTATCAAACATCGTTTACTTAAAGCAGAACTCAGTAAGATTTGCAAAGCTCCCAGGTTCCTTCAGTGAATCACACTGTCGTAAATACTCCAAACGCAGCTCTGGACTACAATGACTACAACGCGCACCAGCGCAGTAGTTTTGCAAATACAGTACAAGAAATCTCGACGGAGGTGGGGTAATTTTCGAAATTGTCTTATAAAGTGAGGTCGCTATGTGTATATTGAAATACCGTAAAGCATTTTGTCACTCTCGCGTGAACGTGAACATGAAGCGAGATTGTATCGGGTCGGTGCAGCTCAACTTGCAAGTGCTGTATTCTGGCGTAGACGTGCCAGAAGGGGTTTGTGCACTCCTCAAACACACCACTACAAGTTAATTAACCATCGTAAGGACTTAGAAAACTATTTATGGAGATAAAAAAAGTTACTTAGTTCTGCTTTAATCAACTGAGTCAGTGTTATGGTGAAGGGATAGATCTAATAGGCCAATTGATGGATGGTTTGCGAAGAAATTTCATGCTCCCTTGTAAAAGTATTTTTTAGTATTTTTAAAATACAAAAATACAGTGGTTTATTTTGATACATGGTGTGGCTGCTGTATTTTGTAGTTTATTTTGATACACTTAAAATTAAGGTATTTGGTATTTTATTTTAAAATACATTTTTATGTATGTCGGCCCAAACCTTTTTACAAGTGACTAGATGATGTGGTGGTTGAACAAGTAGTTTTGAGAATTTCAGCTCTGATCTGAGAAATGTGCCAAAGCAAATCAGCTTATTAGAATGATTTCTGAAGGAACATGAGACACTGAAGACTGGAGCAATGATGCTGAAAATTCACATTTCCATCACAGAAATAAATTACATTTTAAGATATATTAAAATAGAAAACAGTTATTTAAAAATATTATAATTTTTCACAATTTCTACTGTTTTTATTTATTTATTTTTTTAATAAATGCAGCCTTGATGAGAATATGAAACTTCTTTTAAAATCAAAAACAGTCACATACACTACTCAGATTACGCGTCACAGAAGAAGGATGCAAAATCATTTAAATATCAGTGTGTGCAATATATTTTCATGTATGGTATTTATTCTTAATAAATCAATCAATCACAATACACATATAAAACGCACAAACAATATATTACATTGAGCAAGCAATTTTGTTACTCCTTTATTGTTCTCGTCCAAATACAGTATTAGCTTAAGTAACACACACTGACATCAGTGTTAAAAAGTGAATGTTATAATATACACAGAGGAACAGACATGAGCAGAGGTGTCAGTGATGGGAGAGAGAAACGGCGGGCAACAGAAAGAGGGCAGCGAGAGGAGCAGCTCATGGCAGCTCTGATGGATGGGGCTTGTTAGGAGGCCCAACTGTTAGCTAAGTGACAATGACAGCTGGAAAAGGCCTCCATTACCACTTTTAAGATGTGGCTAAAATCCCCGTCAACCTCTAGAAGCAGATGTCGATAACCCAGGGTGTAAGTTCTGTCAGCGGTGACAGCAACACATTTTCATCAAGCTAACAGAGCCACACAGCAGATGCTAATGTAGCATAGAGGAAACACTGTAATGCACTATAGCTAGGAGGTCATGAACGGACCTTGTAGTTTTCCGAGTGGTGCTTTGGAGAAAAACATACATTACCTTCAGCAGCCCATATGTTCTGTGGGCTTTCATGTTCGGCACTGACATGAAAAACGATGTCACTCAAATGAAGGAAGTCTTGCAATGTGAAAGAGTGTAAATAATTACTTTCTGAAGGCTGCTCTGATAATTTACATGCAGCTGTATAGGTAGACTCTAATAAAACTAGAGCTTCAAGCTGTGGGTTCAGAGGTCAAGTGCATTGTGTGAACAGAGAGACTGTAACAGATGATGGTGAGGAAGTTGTTATCCTTCTGTATTTCACTTCAGAAATTATGTGGGTTTCTGCTTACCATTAACCCAGTTCACATACTGTGGTGGTTACAAGGCCACAGCTGTACTCACTGAGAAAATTATATATCCGTCCATGCTGCTACTTATGTTTTAAATATTATAACAATAGTTGGTGCTTACAAATGAATCTGAATCTGGACTTCTTCAGTACAGTTTTTCCATTAAGTGTTTTGTCATGACATTTTGTGTGTGTCTTTATGTCTACAAACAATTTTCCTTCTTAAATGGATGGATGGATGGATAAAAAATAGGCGTAGAAACAATTTTCCACACAGAAATTGCTAGTAAATTAACAATTACAAAACAACAAAAAGTAACACATTGAATTAAATGTGAAATGTAAAATGTAAAGCCAAAATACTAAAATAGTATTTTCTTGTAAAATGTACAACAAACTCCAACAATCCTTCAATCCTTGTTTTGTGATATATATATATATATATATATATATATATATATATATATATATATATATATATATATATATATATATATATATATATACACTACCAGTTCAAAAGTTTGGGATCGGTAAGATTTTTAATATTTTTAAAAGAAGTTTTGTCTGCTCACCAAGATTGCATTTATTTAATTAAAAATACAGTAATTTCTGTGTTGGAAAAGCTGAATTTTCAGCATCATTTACTCCAGTCTTCAGTGTCACATGATCCTTCAGAAATCATTTTAATATGATGATTTGCTGCTCAAGAAACATTTATTATTATTATCAATGTTAAAAACAGTTGTATACTTTTTTTTTTTTTTTTTTTTTCAGGATTCCTTGATGAATAGAAAGTTCAAAAGAACAGCATTTATCTAAAATACAAAGCTTTTGTAACATTATACACTACCGTTCAAAAGTTTGGGGTTCAGTAAGAATTTTTATTTTTATTTTTTTGAGAAGAATTTAAAGAAATTATTATTATTTTTTTTTTCAGCAAGGATGCATTAAATCGATCAAAAGTGACAGTATAGACATTTAAAATGTAACAAAAGATTATATTTAAAATAAATGCTGTTCTTTTGAACTTCCTATTCATCAAAGAATCCTGAAAAAAAAAATATATTGTACACAAATATTTTGTACATCTGTGCACAATAAATGTTTCTTGAGCAGCAAATCATCATATAAGAATGATTTCTGAAGGATCATGTGACACTGAAGACTGGAGTAATGATGCTGAAAATTCAGCTTTGCCAACACAAGAATAAATTACATTTTCAAATATTTTCAAATAGAAAACAGTTATTTTAAATTGTAATAATATTTCACAATATTACTGATTTTACTGTATTTTTAAATTAATGCAGCCTTGGTGAGCAGACGAATCTTCTTTTAAGCCATTAAAAATCTTACCGATCCCAAACTTTTGAATGGTAGTGTATATATATATATATATATATATATATATATATATATATATATATTAGGGGTGTAATGAGACAGGTATCTCACGAGACGAGACTCGAGATTGAGTTCACGAGACAAGACAAGATTTTTACAACACTATTTTTAAGAAATTCCTCAATGGCGAAATACATGACTAGAAAAAATATTCTGCAGGTGTATTTGAAATGATTTAATCATCTTGTAATGAATGTCATTTCAGTTGTACTTTGTATGAACTTTAGTATTGTACTTTAGTATGAATTATCATCTGCGGTAAAAGACAACAATACTCAAGCACTGTAAAAGGTTTTGCCACAAACTCAACTGACTGACTTCTCTTCTGTATGATTTCAGTCTCTTCAGACCTTACTGTACATGATTTATGAGCTTCTAGAACCTCCTAACTGAACTCCTTTCCACAAACTGATCATAGAAATAAAAACAGTATAAATAAAAATGGTAACACTTTACAATAAGGTCTCATTTATTAACATTAACAACCAACATCAACAATGAGCAACATATTTGCTACAGTATTTATTAATCTTTATGTTAGTTGATAAAAATAGTCATTCATTGTTAGTTCATGATAGTTCACAGTGCATTAACTAATGTTAACAAATGAAACCTTATTTTTTGTGCTTAATAAGATTAAGAGAAAACTGTTATTCATTTTTATGGTAACACTTTACAATAAGTGCAACCATAATCGCACTTCTCAATACTCAAAGTGCAAATAAGACCACAAATTTTTGTTTGATACAGAGCTAAGAGATGGTTACAACTACACTGTCCAGCCTAAGATAGCTTATATACTGAGAGATATTTGCATTCATCAGGGAGCCGCTTTCAAAATGCGGGGTTATTGACATCGCGTTTGAATGCACCCTCGCGTTTACTTTCACTTTCGCGATCGCGCGTACTCTGTAAATATGGAGGGGCAGCGACTGTTATCCGACTGAATTAAATGTTTTTTATTTAAATAAAAAGCAAAACGACAGTGGAGGCGTAATGTAAACGTAGCGGTGGCATATTCTTTCCTAATTATCCTAACCACTCTGTCATGGCAATATCAGAGACTACTTTTACGCCTCGACGAGAAATCTCGTCACATTTTAGTCTCGCGAGAGCATGCTTGCAATGCTAGCATTTTTACCAGTGGTCTCAGCCGTTTTGGACACTAGCATTTTCATCTTTGTCACAATCTGACTGTTAATTTGCAGAGGTGTGAGATGCATTATATTCTGAAATCATGACTCTTTTAAAGGGCTTTGTATTGTCGTGGAATACTGGAGCTTGCAGGAAATGAATTTTGCAAATGGTTTTCAGCACATGATGAGTGGCTGCTCTTCGCTCAGTGCAACCTGAAAATCTCGCTTTATGATTGATTTGTTGCGCGGGGAAGACAGATCTAAGACAAGGCCTGAATGTTGTCAAGACACACTCCGGAGCGATGCTTTTGTTTTGATTTAACTTGAGTTTCTCAAGGTCATGCGTTCTTAAAGAGTTTTTGTATTCCAGACACTTTAGGCTTGCAGTGTGCACAGATTAAGACACTGTACAAAGATTTCCTATGGGAAATCACACACATTGATAATCGATACTAAAACATATTAGGACCAGTCACGCTGAAACCTTGAGCCTTTGAACGATGAGGACACACAATGTGCTGCTGGCCCTTGGGAAACTTCATTACCAAATGCACAGTTTGAATGGAGATGTCAGACTCAAGGCAGACACACACACACACACACACACACACACAGTCAGTACCGCTAGGATGAGCAGATGAAAAGATTTGTTATGTATACATCATTTTGATGTCAGGTTAGAAAGGGACAAATTTAATCATTTCTCAGAGATGTCGATATTACTGCCGATTCTGGGAAATGTAGAATGTGACTCTGCAGGCAAAACGAGATTTAATGAATAGTGCAGCAACCGAACCCCGGATCTGTTCCCGTATCACTTTATAAATGAGCCTGGGATGAAAAAGACTTTGTGTGATGAAAGACTTGCACCTACAAGACATGTTTTCCTTTACATGTTTTCAAGAAGGGATTGCTAACCCGCTGCAAATGGTGTGGTTTTAATAAAGCAAATTAATGTGGTAAAACATTAAAAAAAAGACTTGAAAGAGGATGACATAATCAAGGAAAACAAGGTTGTAACCATGTCTGTTTTTTCAGGATTCTGGTTGTTTCCTTTTGGTTCCTCCAGCCAAATTTTCACTGATCCCTTTCCATTTTTTAAATCTTAACTGAACCGACGGATTATTTGTAGAGTTAACTGAAAAAACAGATTTTCTTTCCTAGTTTCTGCTGTAAGCAAACATTTCGTCTGGGTGTAATACATTTGAATTATTATTAACATGAAAAGTTAAGGATTTTCAGATGCTCAAATCCCCTAACCTGTCCAGATTAGAAATGTTGTGCAATCAAAACATGTGCAAATGATACTGTGCCACAATATCACCCCTTCACTTTTTTAAGTATTATAATGGGTCAATGACATGCATTCAATGACTTTGCATCTTCTATGATGAGCTTATTTTTAATTCCTAAATTATTATTATTATTATTATTATTATTATTTACAGAGGTGGAGGGTATTGTAACAGTTATGCTCAGTTTTGAATTCATTTTAATTGTGCTTCAGTTCCTGTTTCGCCTGCCTTAGTTATCTTAGTTTTCCTTTGTTCTCAGTTTCCCGCCACTAGTTTGTTACCATGGTTTTTCATTAATTAGATCACACCTGTTTGTATTCACTTCACAGCATTTGTGTATATAAGCTCTTCTGTTCCTTCAATTCATTCGTCTGGCGTTGCTTGTGTGTAGACACGCTGTTTTGTTGTGTTTTAGAATTGATTTTAAAGTACTGTTACTTGTTTATAAATCACTCAATGGCCTAGGACCTCAATACATTGCAGATATGCTCATAGAATATAAACCTAACAGATCACTCAGATCATCAGGATCAAGTCACTTAGAAATACCAAGGGTTCACTCAAAGCAAGGAGAGTCTGCTTTTAGCTGTTACGCCAGCCGCAGCTGGAACCAGCTTCCAGAAGAGATCAGGTGTGCTCCTAACAGTAGCCACTTTCAAATCCAGACTCAAAACACATCTTTTTATCTATGCATTTGCTGATTGAGCACTGTGCTATGTCCGAACTGTTTGCCATTTTATTTTATACGTATTATCTTTTTATTCTTTTAATTAATTTTCCTGTTTTTATTTCATTTTTAATGTATTTTATATCTTTTATGTATCATGTTGTTATTTCTGACTTTAATGCATTTTAAATATTGCTGTCTGGTTGAAAGAGCTGGGAGAATTAGGAAGAAAGCATTTGTGATTAGGTTAAAATTTGGTAAATTTGGATAAGGGGACAAATCATGGGGAAATTTGAGCTGTGGTGCATGGTTAAGATATCTCTGAATTACAGTCAGGACACTTTCCAAAGGGGGAAATTTCCAAAGGGGAAATTTGAACTGCGTTGCATAGATAAGATATCTCCGGAAGGGGGATTAGGGCTGTGTGGCGCAGTTTGAGGTGTCTTGGCAAAAGGGGAGATTGAAACTTTGTTTATCAGTTTGAAGTGCCTTAACAGGTAGCTAGACAGCAGTCCTGTCGTGTGAGGAAGATCCGTGTAGATCCATTCTGATGGATAGATCCGTTTAGATCCACTCTGACGGACAACAACAACAAAACTCCCTAAGACTTCCTAGCTCTTCCATCCAGATAGCAAAATTCTCTGTTTTTACTATTATTTCTATTCCTTATGTTCTATTTTTATTCTTCTTCTTTATGTAAAGCACTTTGAATTACCATTGTGTGTGAAATGTGCAATACAAATAAAATTGCCTTGCCTTCCCTTGCCTTTACCTGTGTGATTACCTGAGTTATCCTTGATTAAATAAACTATTATTTTGACCTTCTTCATTGACCTTCTTCAACTTCTGACTAATAATGTGACAGGTAATATGGCAGCACTTTAATTTACAGTCCTGTTCCCCATTTGCATACTATGAACTTATTATAGTAATTGCAATAACTGGGTAATAACTAGGTACTAACCCTGAACCTACCCCTAAATCTAACCTTAACCCCTGTAGTTACCTTATTTTACCCAGTACTTTCTTAGGTAAGTACACTGTAAGTACATGCAATACTGTAAAATAAAGTGCAACAGGTAATACTTTCCTGATATAATAATGAAAAAGAAAATAAAAAGCCATTAAAGAAAAAAAAAAAATTGAAAAGAAAACATTTTTAAGTGATTCATCATCATTTATTGAAGTAAAAAAAGAAAAGGCAAGCTTTAGGATGTAAAATGTCATGTGATATTAATAGAAAAAAAAACAACAACAACAACAACAATAACCAAAAAATAATCCCATAACCAACTTGAATACACTATAAACCAGAATAAGTTGGGCTAACTCAAAAAAATGGAGGTAATCAGTCCCATCAATGTTTTAGTCATGATGTCCCTAAATTTAACCCTCTACCGCATTGTGTTGCCATATGGCAACATACACTTTGTGTTCATTTCCTTGCCACTGTCTCTTTAACAGAACATTCTCGTTTTTTTTTGTTGGTAAGAGAAGACCTTAGTTTAGCCAATGATGTGCTTTGGTTAAGTCACATGACATGCAATTTTTTTCTGTGGCGCGATTTTCTGACAGACTGCTGTCTCTTGTATGTAGTTGCTGAAAGCAAATTAAAACGTCAGTAACAAACAAGGACCCGCCCATGTCACATTCACAAAAAAATTGTTAACATCATCTCAGGTAAGTTATGATAACATATTCAGCACTCAATTTTTTTTTTATGAAATTAGTTTTTGGTAAATCGATAAAATGTCTGTGTTGCCATATGGCAACACTGCACAATAATGGAATGGCATTATTATAATAGGTTAGATAGCTAGAAAAGGCCAGCTGTAGTCTGTTAAGCTGTAACAATAACAACATTAATGCTAATGATATAATGTCAAGGACTGCCATGGCATTTATATTATGGATTAAATCAACATCGGAGACCTGCCACCACAGCCAGTATACTGGCCCAGACCAACCACTGGCCTACCATTGTGTCTCAAAAAGGCAGGTGCAAGTGGCTGTAAGTGTATTGTTAGGGTGAAGTGCACCAAATGTGATGTGTACATGTGTCTCACCTCTGAAAAAAAATGCTTTTTGAAGTTTCATACAGAAAAAAGGTGACGTTTCAAGGATTATGGGGAGTTCATGTTCATAACCTTCCTCTCATAAGATTGCATAATGTTGAATTTTCATGAACTACAATATTTTTGGTTTTATGTCAATGTTTTATGATACATGATGAACAGTATTAGATTTGTTTTTAACTGTCTACATTTGCAATTTAAATAATATTCATGAAAAACGTAATGAAATTCAAAGAATATAAAGCATTATTCAGCAAAAGAGAATGGAATAAATAAAAGCACAAGATGTTGGAAAATAAGTATAAGGTGTTATTTATATTTACTGCTAAAGCTTATAATAGCACCAATTTATTCAATATAAACATTTCTGAGGAAAAATATTAACTATATACACTTACCCTTATTTTAAGTTATTTCCACTATTGCGCGTTGTTGCCATATGGCAACATATCATAAAGTACCTTAAAATAATATTTTTTTCCAATTTTTTTTTTTTACAGCACTTCAAGTTAAGCCATTCTAAGAAAAGAAAAAGAGTCAAATATTTTTTTATATAAATTTATCATAATGCGTGCGGTAGAGGGTTAAGTAAGCAGAACTATAAGTTTTAAGTTTGCAGTACTCATGCATGTTAATTGCTCCTAACTAGAAGTATTGAGTTAGCAAACTCATACATTTTGATAGCAATTAACATAAAAGATTTAGTTAATTGACTTTTTTTTTTTTTTGAGTTCTTGCAAATAAAATGGGTTATTTAAGAAAATCTGACAACATTTATTCTCTTTGTCCTCGTGTTTTATCCCTCTAATTATGAACCAGTGTTATTTAGAGTCATTGATGTGCTATTATAGGTTTTGTTAATATTTTGAATTAGATTTTATTTTTTCTCTTTTTTTATTAGTTTATTTTTCTTTTAATATATATCAATATAGATTTCATTTAGTTTTAGTTGTTTTAGTACTTCAACAAACAAATATTTTTTCTTAAATGGTTTTATATTTAGTTCACGGAAATAACCCTGTTATGCAGTATAATACAGTAGGCTCTATATTTAAGTAACATCTCATCTTGTGCAAAGTGTTGTTTTGAGAGGAATAAACAACATGCAGTAAATGTTTTGTTGAATTGTTTGACCCCCAGGATAGCAAATCCATTTACTTGCTCGACCCCCCCACAGTGTGAATTAGTTTTAGTTTGCACAGCGCTGTCTGATACATCATGCTATTGTTCCTTGTATGTTCGCTTTGGTGGCTTAATGGAAGAAATATTGCACATATGTGTTGTCACAAAAAACTCTTGAATCTGCGTTCTGGTTTTTTGCAATGCATAAAAGTTGCTTTGGTACGTCTCACAGTGGCACAGCACTTCCCGAAAGAAGTGTGACCAGTGATTCTGGAAACATTGAGAAACATTGGCAGCCTTTCTAATGGCCTTGGCATAAGTTGATGCCTTGGTCAATGATCGATTCATTATTCTTTTGACATTTCCCCAAAAAGAAAATTCCAGTAAATCCCTCTGTCACAGACCTTCAGTCAAATGTATTGTCTCCCAAAGGCATTTTGCTGTTTGCCTTGACAGCCAAATGTGAAAGCAACACATCAATTCTGGGGTCTGAGATGAATGTTGCTTAATAAAATGAAAATTCTGTCAATAATGAAAATTCTGTCAATAATTACTCACACTCATGTCATTCCAAACCCGTAAGACTTTCGTTCATCTTCGGAAGCTCAAGCATGTTTGCTTGAGGCATGCGAGAACCAATGAGGTTCAAACGCACCCCTTTTTGCTCGACTGTTTATGTCCTTGTTTGTTTCTGTGGTTAAATCTCATTATCACCTCGTTTAGTTCCCTTGTTAGCTTGTGTGTATATACACAGTAATCGTCTATGATTTGTGTGGTGTTAGCATATACACACTATATGGAAAAGTGATTCAAAAGTATAGAATAAAATAATGCCCTTATGACATTTTACCATGTATTTGATATCACTTAGATATCACTGCCCCGAGTTTGCGCGGATCTCACAACACAAATTCATCAGTTTCTGATTCTTAGTCAGAGGGTGCAGAGTATAACCCTGGATTCTGTTTACCTGGGGTTTATAATAACTATTTCAAGTGTGAAAAGCCCTCATGTGTATTTATATAAATATAAATGTATTATTAATAGAATAAATTATATAATGAATAAATATGATATAATAATTAATATAAAATGCCAGTAACACTTTAAAATAAGGTTTCAATTGATAACATTAGTTAACTACATTAGTTAACAAAGAACAACACTTCTACAGCATTTATTACTCTTACCTAATGTTAATCTCAACATTTACTAATACATTTTTAAGATCCAAAGTTGTATCTTTTAACATTAGTTAATGCACTGTAAACTAACATGAACATTTTTATTAACTAACATTAACAAAAGTTAATAAATCCTATAATATACATTCGTGTTCATTCGTGTTAATGCTAATGTTAACAAATGAGACAAATGAGATAACATGTTTATAAAATGTATTAAATTTTAAAGGTGCCCTAGAACTGAAAATTGAATTTACCTCGGCATAGTTAAATAATTAGAGTTCAGTACATGGAAATGACATACAGTGAGTCTCAAACACCATTGTTTCCTCCCTCTTATATAAATTTGATTTGTGCAAAAGACCTCTGAAGAACAGGCGAATCTCAACATAACACCGACTGTGACGCAACAGTCGGGATCATTAATATGTACGCCCCCAATATTTGCATAAGCCAGCCCGTTCAAGGCATTAGACAAGCCAGTATTAACGTCTGGAGCTGCACAGCTGAATCAACAGACTTTATGCAGGTAAGCAAGCGAGGACAATAGCAGATGGAGCAATGCTATCTTGAATTGTCTTTCTAAATGTTTTGTTAGCATGTTGCTAATGTACCGTTAAATGTGGTTAAAGTTACCATCGTTTCTTACTGTATTCACGAAGACAAGAGCCGTCGTTATTTTCATTTTTAAACACTTGCAGTCTGTATAATTCATAAACACAACTTCATTCTTTATAAATCTCTCCAACAGTGTGTAATGTTAGCTTTAGCCCCGTTAGCCCGAGCATAGGCTACTATCAAACTCATTCAGAATCAAATGTAAACATCCAAATAAATACTATACTTACATGATCTGATATGCTGCATGACGAACACTTTGTAAAGATACATTTTGAGGGTTATATTAGCTGTGTGAACTTTGTTTATGCAATGTATTATAGAGTTGCGAGCTTGGGGGCGGGGACTGCGAGCATTTAAAGGGGACACGCACAGAATCGGCGCATTTTTAATTATGCCCCAAAATAGGCAGTTAAAAAAATTTAATAATACAAAATCTATGGGGTATTTTGAGCAGAAACTTCACAGACACATTCAGGGGACACCTTAGACTTATGTCTTAGACACCTTAGACTTTTGCTGACCTCAAACTCTGTCAAGTTTGCTGTAGGTGTCATGTCCATGGAGAAAATTGTCAAGATTGGTTTAATACTTTCTGGTCTAAAATGCTCAGTCCAGTATTTTTAATCCTTGAAATTTGTCTGAAACTTTTAAATCACTTAATTTACTGCTTTGATCTTTCCCAGAGGACTAATCTTACACAGCATGCAACCTTTCCTTAGCTTATTTGTGAGAGGAGAAAATTTAATACGTTAGAATTTACAGAACTAAATGTATCTCACATTTCATCTGAATGCCGCTTTTGCTATTATGAGCAGATGTGCCTGCATTCTATAATTAAGCTACTATTACTGATATTAATGCTGCTCCAGTCCTGTATTAACTGTCAGATCTCATCACTGTGCAGTGAAAAGGTCAAAGACACTGGAGCAAAGAGCACTGGAGTCTCAGTCTGTTTTAGTAGACTTGTTCATATCAGAGTTAGGGCTCCCTGTGGTGCAGCTTAGCCTGGTGAAAATGTGTTTACAAGTCCCAGTAAAGTCACCGCTTACTGACTTGAAGCACACCTGCCCCTTTAGAGATGGCCTTTACACATGTAGAGCTGTCAAGCATTGAGGCCAGTCAGAAAGAGAGTGGAGTGGAACAAGGTGGGCAGGTGTCATTTCTGCTGACTGCTCTAGAGGGAAAACGCGTGCACGGTCACACATGAGCACACACATTTGGAACTGGTCTATAATACCTGGAGAAAGATATTTGCTAGAATTCCTATTCATCTCGATAGCATATGGCTCTGATTTACACAATTATGTTGTAGCGAAAATTAACTCAAAGGGGAAATATTAATAATTATTCATAACTCATTATGATTATTAATTATGATTAATTAGGAATATGCAAATCCGTTAATCAGATTAACTGGACGTAGCTACATTAAAATTAACATTACAATCAGTTAACCTGTTCGTCCAGTGAACGCTCAGTGTTGATTGTTTATTAATTCTAAGAAATGTCAATTTCCAAGTTATGGAAAAATAATATTTCTTATTGTACTGTACTACTCACGTAGTCCGGATCTATCACTTAAGAGGCAATTCATTAGCAGACGGAGTCAGAACCAAACGTGTATTGTGCACAATCTTTATTACCTAACTCACAAACACATAACTAAACTAACAAACACATAACATAACATACATAAAGGGTCACACACACACACACACACACACACACACACACACACGCAAGTCAGAATGAGTAATGATAGTGTTGAACCGGAAGAGATGCTGTTACTAGAGCTACATGAAATGTCAAAGGCAATCTGGAAAGGAATCATCAGTTTCTTCAGCAATAGCAAGGTAAGTCTTACAAATTAATACTAACTTGCTGTTTAGTGTTAAAATGTACGATACTTGCAAAATGCCCTTAGGCTGAGGAGCATCGGCTCTGCCATCTGAGGAGAGATCTTGGGTGATTCAGTCCGAAGTTGTTGCCAGTCTTTTCCATGTGGGATGAGGAGCACATGGCTCGTTTGTAGGCCGAGGCCTACAGGCCTTGCAGGCCTGGCCTAGGCCGGCCGCAAGGAGATCGATTCGGTCGTTCAGAAGCAAGGAGAAAAAGAGAGGGAGTGGCACTGTTCGCTGGTTTTTAACCTCTGGTCAAAGTCACACCTCTCAGTTGTTGACCGGACCAATGAAGATGTTGTAATTCTGGGTGGCAACACCCCTCCTGTCAGGGCTTTTACAACCCAGAAAGATTAACAAGCTGAGTTCTTGAATCAGAACTATTAAATATTCTTTTAATACCGATGTGTTGCACAGGTATGGATGTACCGCATACACAAACATTTAAATCTTCCCGCTACGAACGTATAGACACTAAACATGGCATGATTGAAGTTACCGTGCAGGTCATAACATTTAACAATCATCAAACATGTAAATACAATGAGTACAATACAACATCAGTAATAATGGATACCATTTCCTGAGAAGGATTTATTTATAGCACAGTCTGTCTATACATTAATGCCATAGAGTCTGTGTTCTGTGTGGAAAATGCAGGGAAGATGCAGATTTTCTGTGTCTCTACTCTGTTCTCCATGCGGCAACCACATTCCTCAGCGCAATAAACTTGTAACTGAAAACTTCCCGGGGGATGGGGACAGACTCCAGAGTGAGCTTAAAACTATTGGTTAACTAACCAATAATTGTGTCTGATTTTTGTCTGAATTTGTCTGATACAATGTGAATTACTATCTTTGTTCATGAGCTCTAAGTTTAGGCCACAATTGCATTTGTGCTAATCATGTAAGCTGTAAATTGCGTTTGACCAATCGTTCTAAAGCTAGAGGAAAATTACATAATGATGAAGCTGATTGGCAGAACAAATTAATCTTATGAATGATTCTTTTGAGTGATACAATACAGTACAACCTGTGTGTTTCACAAACAGATTCACAATCTTACTATATTCTTTGATGGCAGTTTACAACTAAAGTGTTCAGGACTTTATTATTTTGCAACAATTATACACACTGATATAATAACAGTTTAAGAAATTACAGTTTTACACAATTTTAAGAGTACGTCAGTTGGAATCAAGGTAGCAATTATTGATTAAGTTGATTATTACATATTAAATCAATTGAACTGCAATTTGGGTGATGTTGTTAAAGGGTTAGTTCACCCAAAAGTGAAAATTCTGTCATCTATTACTCACCCTTAAGTCGTTCCACAACCCAAAAGACCTTTGTTCATCTTCGGAACACAAATTAAGATATTTTTCATAAAATCCGATGGCTCAGTGAGGCCTCCATTGACAGTAAAACAATGAACACTTTCAAATGCCCAGAAAGCTTCTAAAGACGTATTTAAAAACAGCTCATGTGGCTACAGTGGTTCAACTTAATGTTATGAAGCGACGAGAATACTTTTTGTGTGCCAAAAAAACAAAATAATGACTTTATTCAACAATATCTAGTGATGGCCGATTTCGAAACACTGCTTCATGAAGCTACGAAGCTTTACGAATCTTTTGTTTGGAATCAGTGGTTCGGAGCGTGTATCAAACTGCCAAAGTCACGCCCCCCAGTGGTGAACCATTGAAATTCCGAAACACTTATGACGTAATGAAACCTCATTTACTGAAATCATGTGACTTTGGCAGTTTGATACGCGCTCCGAACCACTGATTTGAAACAAAAGTTTTGTAAAGCTTCATGAAGCGGTGTTTGAAATCGCCCATCACTAGATATTGTTGAATAAAGTCATTATTTCGTTTTTTTTGGCACACATAAAGTATTCCCGTCACTTCATAACATTAAGGTTGAACCACTGTAGTCACATGAACTGTTTTAAATATGTCTTTAGTACCTATCTGGGCATTGAAAGTGTTAATTGTCTTTCAGGCAATGCAAGCCTCACTGAGCCTGATTATATTTAATTTGTGTTCCAAAGATGAACAAAGGTCTTACGGTTGTGAAACGACATGAGGGTGAGTAATTAATGACAGAATATTCATTTTTGTTGTACTAACCATTAAAATATAATATAAAAAAAAGTAACATAAATGCTGTTCTTTTGAACTGTCATCAAATGAACCTGATAAATATGTATCATGATTTCCACAAAAATATTGAGCAGCACAACTGTTTTTAACATTAATAATAATAAGACATGTTTCTTTGAGCACCAAATCAGCATATTAGAATGATTTCTGAAGGATCATGTGACACTGAAGCCTGGATTAACGGTGCCAAAAATTCAGCTTTGCATCACAGGAATAAACTACATTTTAAAATATATTTAAATAGAAAACAATTTGTGATAATATTTAACAATACCACTGTTTTTATTCTATTTGATCATGAATGCAGCTGTTAACAAAAGAGACTTCTATCAAAAAAAAATCTTACCAGTCCCAAACATTTGAATAATCTAATCAGAATCAAGAGATGTTGAATCAAATGCCATGTGGCACACAAATTACAAATGACAATAAATATAGTTTTTTGCTTAAATAGAGATGAAACAGAAGAGAGAATGAGAGAGAACGGTGGCATTTTTATACTGAATGCCCCTTAAATCACTCTACCAGTGACTAATTATTATGAAGGCATCACATGCAAGAGAGGCCGGTGAAATTGTGTTCTGACCTTGGAGGTTGTGTGGCTGACAGTGTGGGGAACAGACAGCAATTACATGAGCCCCGAATGAACGCTGGTGCCTCAGAATAGACTTGGCATTCCACTGCCAACTACTGAGCGCTCAATCCTGTGAAGTCAGTTGTGGTTTAGATGGTCTCTGACAGGTGAAAGCGAGCGAACACGGAATAGGAATGTGGATTAAATGCTGTGAATAATGAATGATGATACAGAGCGGGGTCCTATTTTTCACTGTTAACTACATTTGTTGATTATTTGGTTACTGAGCTATAAATAGTGCAACATTGAAACTATTCTAACATTCTTCATTTGACATTATAGCATTTGTTTATATGCTCTTTTTTTTAATTTGAATTTACATTTCAGATTTCCAATGTGATCTCAGACTTTTAGTGGATGGATGGATGGATGGATGCTGGCATGTTGTTCTAAATCAGTACCATTTTCTTTCTTGCTTTACATTTAGTCCAAATTGATTAATGAACAAAATGACCTCAACTCTGACAGACAGGATTGGCTCAGGTTATGGTCAGATTCTGAGAAAATGGACAGTATCTCTGGAGCAGTTTGGGCTGAAGTGCCTTGCTCGTGGTCAAAAAGCTGAAAAGAAATGTCAGTAACTTTCCCTGACCTTTTTCCACTGTGTTAGCTCTTCTGATAGCAGTTTAAAATGTGCTTTCTGTTTCTCTCTTTCTGGTGTCTTTTTCATGCATGCATAATTTGTTCTCGTTCAATATTTAAAGACCCAATGAAATTAAAAATAAAGTTTTGTGGTTTATAGTCCTCGCCTTTTCACTTTGAAGCCATCAATATGCTATTAAACAACAGTTCCAGTACTTTAATCTGATTGGCCAAGAGTGCTGACCTCAAAGTTTCCTCCATCAGCAGATCTCGTTGTGTTTGTGATATGCAAATTCCCACTGCTGTATTACAAAACAGTTGTGTATGACAAACACTGGCGTGTCCTGATAAAATTACAGTCATAAATCTAGCCTACGCAGCTCTAATAATGACAACAGTAAGTGACTTCCATTCGTCTGAGCGCTGCTTCACTTCTGTTCATTCATCAAGGTGAGATACCAACCGAGACGTGTAAAATTGCTGGAGTTTGGAAACACAGTCATCTTATAAGAGAGAATTTGCTGGCACCTTGCATTATGTATGCTGCATCTGGACTTTTTATATATCAGAGAATGGGAATGTATCATGCCTTCTCATAACTGTCTTATACTACAGCACTAACCAAATGCAAATTGTGTTGGCCATGATGGAAAATTGTTGTGTTGCCTCCTAGTCCAAATACATGTTATAGTGACCTCAGCTGATTACATTACTGTACTCAAGAAATTCAGTCATTTTACGTTATTTTACATTTCTTTGTTTATACATTTATAATTTTGTTCCAAATCCATGATTTTTTTAAAAGTAAAACACAAAAGGAGAAGTTTAGTTGAATGCTCAAGCTGCTCTTTTCCATACACTGAACGTGCATGTCCTTGCTGTCACCGTTCACTTTCATTTAATGAAAATAAGAAGACTGAACATTGTGCTCTGTTTGTGTTCTACACAACAAATATGGAAATTTATGTGGTGGTTAAAACTGACTGAGCATTAGGTATGCCTCATATTTGTGTCACGGCAAGCAAGTGCCAAGTTTCACATCTGTGCTTCAAATGTAAGCCATTCTAATCAAATATATAACCTTTTTTGGTGTGCCAAACATTTTGAGTCACCTCATATCCTGCCTGCATGAGTGCCTGCTCATTTACATATTGATTTATGCCCAAGAAGCACCTATAAAAGCCTGACTCAATCTCACAATTCTTATCTTCCTAAAGAAAAAGTAGACAATACAGTACTGTCATGTCTAGAATGTCCAGGGAGGTTTTAACTGTACCTTTTGTCCTCCAAAGCAGTTCCTTATGCTCGTAATCATTAGCTGCCCTGGAGGGTGGTTACTTAAAACAATCCAGCCTTTGTAGTGCAGGAGATCACATTCTTGAATTGTGTTCATTCAACTGATCAAAGACCAACATCATACCCAACAAAGAACAAACTGTAAAGCATTTCACCCAATTACTTTCTTAACTTTTTATTTAGTTAGTTGACATGTTGCAAAGTTGCTTAGTAGAATGTCATAACAGTTAACTATGTTAGTTAACATGAACTAACAATCAAGTGCATTTCTACAGCATTTATTCATCTTTGTTAATGTTAATTTTAACATTTACTAATACATCATTAATATCAAGCGTTGTATTTTTAACATTAGTTAATCTATTGTGATCTAACATGAACTGCTGTATTTTTCTTAACTAACATTAACTAAGATTAACAAATGCAGTAAAAAAAATATATTGCTTATGGTTAGTTCATGTTAGATAATACATCAATGTTAACAAATTAACCTTATTGTAAAGTGTTACCTTATTATTTGCATTTATTATTGTTGTTGTTATTATTGTGGCAGTTCTGGTTCACTTACTGCCCTATATTTTCCCTATTTTTACTACAAAAAAGAAAGAATTGTCACATCATTGTCATAGTGGCTGTGTGGTTTAAATCTGAAGAAAACAAGAAAAGCAGCATGAATGATCAAGTAGAACTTTTAATAGACACCAAAGAGAAAACCTAAGCATACAACTCAGAACCATTAACAATGACGAACTAATGACAGAGAAAACTAAAGGCTTAAATACTCAGAGATGATCAGTAATGGAAACAAAAACAGGTGTGAACTAATCAGAAAACATAGAAACAAACAAATGCAAACTAAGGCTTACAGAAACAGGAGAAAACCTTGATATGGAAATTAACTAGAACATGACGTGGATGAGGATCCAGAGACAGACTTGACCTTGGAGGGGCTGGCATAAGGGAACACCAAGGCAGAGATGATGGAGGATGGAGCCAGGGAGGAGGCAACGGAGGGAGGAGCCAGAGGATGACCCAGAGCAGAGCCAGGACAAAGGCCCACAGTGGAACTGATGTAGGGAGGAACCAGGATGGAACCAGGAGCCCGACCGAGATGATGTCAGGAACAGTGGGGACCCAGGCGGAGCTGAGGACATGAAGACCCAAAATGAAACGGAAGGCCTGGAGGGTGAAGGTGGAGCTGCAGGCTTGTGTGACTGAGATGGAGAAGTGGGCTTGACAGACTGGGGCAGACAACGACAAAGGCAGAACCAGAGGGAAGGAGGAGCCCTGCAGAGCCAAAGGGATGCAGGGTTGATGCAAAGCAGGAGATCTGGAAGGCAGAAGCAGACCTGGAGTGATGATAGACCAAAGTGGAGCCAGAGGGACGAGGTAGCCCGGCGCAGCCTGAGGGATGACAGACCATGGTGGAGTTGAGGGAGCATTGATCCATGTGGAGCCAATGGGTCCGAGGGCAGAGGTAGAGTCCGGAGCTTGGAGGCCCAAGGTGGAGCTAGGGGATCCTCACACCAAGGCAGAGCTGGAGATTGGGGAGCCCAAAGTGGATCCAAGTAGCTGGGCTTAGCCACTGAAAAAGAAGTTGCGGCGCTGAAGGGAGCCAGCAGAGAAAGTGCCGAGGAACTGGATGTCGTTGGTGGAGGAAGGAGTGGGAGGTTGGGCGGACCTGGGGTGATGAAGGAGACTTGGAGCTGGGCATGACCAGGGGTGACGAAGGAGACTCAGAGCTGGGTGGGACCAGTGGCAACAAAGGAGACTTTAGGCTGGGCGGGACCTGCGGCAACAAAGGTGACTTGAGGCTGGGAAGGACCAGTGGCAATAAAGGAGAAAAAGATGACTTGGTACTGGGCTGAAGAAGCAGAGATGAAGATTACTTGGAATAGGGCTCCAATCCATCCCATCCATCTCCACTACTATTCTGTCTGTGACGGACACTGGTGCCGGCTCATGCACCTTGTCTGACTCTGCAAATGGTTCAGGCTCTGGGACAAATGGTGGTCAGGGCTGACAGAAACAGGGGAAAAACATGGCAAAGAAATTAACCAGAACGACTGTGAAACTAATAAAACAATGAAAACTAAATAAAACAAGATTGTGACAGTCATATGGTTATGGAGCAATATGAAGGCAGTTAGATGATACAGAATTTTCATTTTTAAACAAATGATCTGCAGAAGGTGCAACCAGTTTTATTATTAACTGTATAGGCCTACTAGTATAGCATTTATTAGTATTTATTTTGGGCAGTTGGGGCTCAAGAACCTGGGAAAGTAGCCCATTTAGGAGAAGGAAAACTAAACCTCTGACTACCGCGGCTGAAACAAAGGACAAGTTCTACAAAGATCTCAACATTGTTGTCGATATATCCAAACAGTTGCTCACCTTTTAAATTAAATACATACACAAAGCGTCTTTGGTGTTTCCATGGTTTCTATGAAACTGAAAACTGGAAATCGAGGGTAACTTGGATATGACGTCATTGACAGGCGACGCAATGACATGGGCTTTTACACTGGTTAAAATTGTGGATTTATCTGGAGTTAAACATTGTTGAAAACATTTGGGTAATGTATACACAAGTCAATAAAATATATAACATTGATTTTTTTTTTTTCATATAGTTTCCTTTTTTTTCCCCTAAAATAACTGTCCAACTTTTCATGAGAGACCTTACTTCCATTTGTTAAGTCCACTTGGCTTTAAAATCTAAGGTGGCATCATTGCTGGCACTTGTCTCACAGTCTGCCATCCTGCCTGTCTTGCTTGGCTTCTGTACCATGTTTCGTTCCAGTAACGTACCTTCCAAGAACCCCTGGCAGACTGTCCTGCCTTCTCAAAGTTGACTTGTGCAATTCCACCTGTGGGTAATACCTAGAACTCAATCCCTCCCTCCAGCTGACCCTCACTGCCTCAGCGAGGTTTACCAGATAGTTTGGCACGAGAGCAGACCCTCTGAGCAGCGTGACACCTCTTGGACGACACTGAGCTTAATCAAATGCTCATTATAAAGACCCTTCAGTTGGGCCGAAATAACACAAGCGTATCTCTCTAATTCCTGGACAGCTCTTCAGACATGTAAATAACTAGACTAATGTGCTAATTGGATACATTTTAGGGTCAAGTGTTTGAAATTAAATTTCATGGATCTGCATAGTAAAGTATGTTCAGATATTAGCAGAACCATCAGGTTGACCTTTTGCCACAAATTTCATTCTGAACTTGAGTATTAGGCAATTGGTAAAATCAATTAGACAGCAATTTAGCCATGAAAAAAAAGAAAGAAGCTGAAACACTGTTATATAAAATCTTTAGCTTTATTTACTTTTTATTTCAGTTTTAGTTTTAATAATTTTAGTACTTCAACTTAAGTTGTTTTATTTCAGTTAGTTTCCAAGTCAACATTTCACATTTAAGCTTTTTTTTTTTTTTTTTTTTCATTGAATAATTATATTTTATTTCAGCTTGAATTACCAACAACAACAAAAAACATTTTAATAGTTTTAGTTAACAACACTATATGCAGCTCAATTTGACAGAAAATTAAGAGATATTGAATTGGTCATTCCTGTCATATCATTTAAAATATGATAACACTTGCTGATACTCACTGTGCAAACTGCATCCATTTCACATGGAAGAGTTTAAATGTAGGCACATGCCTGAAAAGGAAAAGAACCTGTGTTCCCCAACAGACTCATTGAAAAGCTTGTTAGTATTGTTCAGGGTGGAAAAGTAGAGTCAAACTGTGAATCACAACTTGTGGTCATACCCACAGCGCTACAGGCCCTCTCATGTGACTGACACAACCATCAGAAGGCAGAGCAAAGGCGAAAGGAGAATAATAAAGAGAGGAAAGCAAGCAAGGGAGAAACGTTTCAATTTATTGAGATTAGATTTCAAGATCAAACAGCGGATGGATTTGCATAGCCCAGGGTTGGCTGTGGCCCACTTTCCCCTGCTCTTCTGAAAGACAGCCAGTGCATGCCATTATCTGTATTGGGGTTCCACAGCTCAGAGAAAGAGGGAGGTTGGCAGTAGCACAGCCTCTAGTGTTTGTCCCACAGTGGCCAGTAGGTATTAATAAGTAACAATGCAGTGACAAAAACATACTTTTTGTACCTTTGGATACATCCTGAAACAAACAATATGGACATATTGAAAACATCATTAGCTGTAAAAATATAAGATGAATCTTTCATACAGAACTGAATATAATTTTCAAACCATTTTATTGGTATATTTTTGGTCCCTCAACCCCTGTATGTAAGGGATAATCCACAGCTAGCTCTGAATTAAGGAATAATGTACAACAAAGTCTTTATTTACACAAAGACGGTGCACTCATATTATGAATGGGAGAAAGTGCAACTCACAATATAACGGAATAAGTCCCGCCTTTTAAATAAAAGAGCCAATCGCCAATTGGTAAAGTCATTGGGCCCTATCATACACCCGGCACAATGCAACGGCAGGCATGACACAAGTGTTTTTTGCTAGTTTCAGCTCGACGCAGTTATCATTTATCATTTATCATTTATCAACAACCCACGTTGTTTAAATAGCAAATGCACTTGTGCCCATCTGTTAGCCCATGGGTGTCCTGGTCTGAAAATGAAGTGTGTTCAGGTGCATTGTTGGCGTGTTGCTATTTTGAGGCAACTGAAAATGACTGCGCCATTGATCAACAAAAACATGGTCTAAAATCAATGGAGCATTTATGAGACAGTTGTTGTCAGATTTCATTGATTTCAAATATGAAATTTAATCGTAAGCTTGGTGAACAGCTTTGGAGAATTTGATGTTTCTCCATTCAAAGAGATAGGAACTGTACTTGCATGATTAAAATAGCTGCCAGAGAGGCGTTTCAAAGACGCCCTTAAAAGTTACATAACAGTCGGTGTTATGTTGAGATTCGCCTGTTCTTCAGAGGTTTTTTAAACAAATGAGATTTATATAAGAAGGAGGAAACAATGGTGTTTGAGACTCATTGTATGTCATTTCCATGTACTGAACTCTTGTTATTCAACTATGCCGAGGCAAATTCAATTTTCAATTCGATGGCACCTTTAACTTTATTAATATCATAAATATGTTTATTTGCACTACCGTTAAGCACAAGCGCCACATACTGGCAGGGAGTTAAACTGCACGTTCACTCTGCGCGTCGCCAGTGAAAATCGCTTGGGTATGAACACAAAAAACGTCTCGAAAAACGCTGGCGATAAACGTGTGCGATATTCGTCCCGGTGTGTACAGACCTTTAGAAGCTGTTCACACATTATTTGTGGATTTTTTCACATTATATCTTTGATTTTTTTATGTTTTGAATCTATCACTAAGTGCTGCTTATGACCGTTTGAACAGAAGAGACAAGAGATTAGGAAGCTCTCAAAAATATTATCTCCTGACATTTTTATTTGGGCAAAGGGCCATTCAGTTTCTTAGAATTTAATACCATTTTAGGCATATTTGTCAGCATTTTGTCTGTCATTTTGTCCTGTTAAACCAATTTGAGATGAGTGCTTACACGAGTTATTGACATTTAAAAGACCACTTTCACAGCAGTCAGCAGGCAGAACCCTATTTAACACTACTTACACTTTTAACATTTCTTTAAGTTAACATTTCACAGGTCTTGTAAGTGTTCAGCAATGTCTATTGATTTTTCCCCCTTTATTGCAAGCAGTAAAACTGCAATAGCTATAAACTCAAAAGGTTTATGATGAAATGTATGTGTAGCTATCTTATGATTTTCGATGATAGGCAAAAAAAAAAAAAAAAAAAAAAAAAAACATTTTGAATGGCCTAACATGACTATATACTGTTATTGTCAGATTATCAAATGAACTTCAATTATTCTGTTATTTATCTGAAGTGTAACTAGTTCAACTCTTCTCTGATTAGGTCAGGTGACAGATGAAATATATCATTAATGACATTTTTAATGAAACCAAATCAGTTATTGCCATCTGATAGTATTTAGCATTTTAATAACATTTATACATACCAGCACAACAGTGCACTACTGAAGCTGCCATTGTACAGTACCTGTATTCTTCTGTAGCTTTCCAAAGGGAGATGGGTTTCCTTTCTACAAACAAATGTAAAATTGTTTTGGATTGAAATGGAAATGATCCCAGCTCCTGAGGGAATGTGGAACACGACATCAGAAATGAGTGAGTCCAAAAGAACACTGGTAATGAGAAGTGTATGAGACCTGGTGTGCCGTATAATCCTCTCCCAGTCGTAGGACGAATTAAAATCCTAATTAATTTGGATGCTGCCTCTGCAGCCAAAAACTAGTTTTGGCCAAAGTAGGTCAGGTTTAGCAAGAATCAAGCCAACGTAGCTAAACAAATCTTCCCTGCCACTGGAAAGTTGAAAAGTCCTCAAGATCAAGCTGTATGGACAAAAGCCCTTTAAAGTGATTTTAATTTTCCACAGTAAACACACTTAAAAATAAAGATTCTGATTGGTCAATATCTGTGTTTTATTCACAATAAAACACGACTATGACCGTTTCACCCAACGGTTCTGTGTATCACTACACAACACCCTTAGCAACCCCTCTTAGCAACATAAACTGAATTGAAGCTAGAACTAGAAGAGTATTGTGAGAAAGAGATTGAGTGAATGAGTTTATTACCTGCATTCAGATTTAGCATTTTCCTTCAGGTCAGTCCTATGTTCATAATAAAAAATCTGTTTAAATGTCCGTTGTATTATCTTGTCCTTTTAACAGTTAAGGGGTTTTCCCGTTACTGACAGTGCTAGTCAAAGCATTTTTCAGTTGTGTCTTGTTCTGTGTTCACAACAATTCAGTCTTTTCAATGTAAAAGTCTTCGCTACTGGCTGACTCACTCATAAGATGACATCTAATGGCGTAATAATGTAACTTCTGTTGCTGTTCACAGTCAGGGACTATTTTTTTTCCGGTGGAAGGAAGGCTTTTAGTGAAAGTATACTTTATAAAAGTTGCACTGATACATATTTTTGGCTTTAATATTTGTATTGTGTGGTAACCGTTTTATAAAAGCAATAAGGTATGAGAGGGTGTGCTGTATTGTGAATAAGTCATGGCTGTAGGGGTTGCAGGCACTCCGCTTCACGTCGTGCCTAACAATGCCCTTCAGCCATGACTTATGCACGATACAGCACAGCCTCTCGTACCATATTGTGTATATATATATATATATATATATATATATATATATATATATATTAATAGAAATTGCAATAACAAATTCTTAAATTAAATTGCATTTAATTTAAAAAAACCCCTACATTTTATTCAGCAACAACATGTTGAATTGTCAAAATGTCTTTATTGTCAAAAGTGACATGAATAATATAATAGAGAGAATAATATAATAGAGACATTAAGATAATAATATCCCAATTTGGCATGTTGACATTTAAAATGTCACATTAACAGCAGAGTTAGCAAGAAGAAACCCATTTAACAGCACTTTCACCTTTACAGTGTTTTTCATTAACACGCTATTAATGTATTTACATCAGGCAGTAACAGAGGAATAACTATAAATAGATATAAGAGGAAATATATGTGAAATGCTGTGTTGCTGTTCAGTTTTCCAGTCCTGTGGGTTTGTGTTCCTCCGCTGATACACAATGAGTGATTATTTGCTCTTCTTCATGGTTTGAGACCTGCTGATTTCCCCTAGAACTCTACAAGGTAAACCCCATGGTGTCGGATGCTTAATTGTCTTCCTGTGGGAAGGTGAGAATCATTATCTGTGATGGATTGAACTGAACTTTCAAGGGCAAATTAAATGCCTGAGAAGGTGAATGTTTAATTCTTGCTCAGGGGCAAAGCAGATATTAAGTATGTAGCAATGTCTGACCTCTCACCCCCCTCATGTCAGAAGAAATGACAAATCTATGAATCTCTAAAAGGCTTAGACCATGAATGACAACACAAAACATGTTTGAATTAGCCTATTTGAATTATTACAATTAACGTGAAACGGGGAAGTGTGTGATAAAAATTGTGAGATAAAAATACTGTATTTATATTTTTATATTTATGCTTTATTTATAGGCAATTGTAGACCTATTTTTAATGCGGGTTTACTACAACAGAGATAAACATGGTTTGTGGTAAGCTGTATATCTGTTAGGGATGGGCAATATATCGCATGCGATTCTCACGCGCATTATCACTGATAAGCCACGCAATATCACGTTCATATCGCAGATGAATCGCCTTCGATAATGAACGCGATATTTGCGTGGCTTATCAGTGAACTACGGCTCTGTCTGTTAAATGGCGCTCCATTTGAAAGCAGGTGATGGCGATTTAGCGGTAATCAGGGAACCGGCTTTACTGACGAAATGCGCGTGAGAATCGCATGCGATATATTGCCCATCCCTAATATCTGTTAATAGTGGTGGATTTTACTCACTCTTCCTGCAGATTACATTGTTTCGTCAGTAGGTGGCGGCAGGTGACAGTCTTTATGAATGAGTCATTTGAATCATCAAACGCTGATTCATTCAAGAATGAAAAAGCATTGAATTCAGAAGAGCATACTTGCATAATACTCTTAATATTTATGTCTTATAAAGATATGGTAAAATAGTAAGAGTAGTTTCTACTATGCTGTTCCGAATCAAGCCATTCATTGAATCATTTATGAATGAGTCATTGATTCATTACTCAACCGATTTGTTCAAACACACTGAAGCTGCGTTCACGTCACCTCGTATTTACTGGTATCTTGAAATGACAACACGTGACGTTATATTCGGAGCTGTTCACGTCCTTTGACTGGGAATTAAGCGTTTCCATGGCACCACTATCAACGCCTAAATGAATCTACAGCGGTCAGGTGGTACAGCGGCCACGTGGTACATGTGGGAGCTTTCAGAAAACTCCCAGCTTACAAGCTGTAATTACGATCTCTACGAGGACGTGAACGCTTTTTACAAGTTAGAATCTCGTAACTACAGGAATTACGAGGCCGCGTGAACGCACCTTGAATCAAAGTGTAACGCGCAATATCCATGGGTTTCAAAGACGTCACTTCCGCTATGCCCGCCGCCATATTTGTGTCTGGTCACAGCTGCGCGCTCTGTTTAAAGGTGGTACAGAGGATGTTTTCGTCGACTGAGTTTTTGAAATGAGCGTTTGAAATGATGCACATTTTACGACTAGCTAAAACATTCTGACTATGCTCAACATACAGCGATAGTTTCCTGCTCCTGAAGCAGATTTATATACTTTCACATGGAATTTGAACACTGACTGTAATCGCAGACTGAAAGCAACTGACTGGACACGTTTGAGCGCGATCAGTCATAAGTATCAATTTACATTCATAATCGGCCTTACAATTGTTAAGCCGCGCACACACTTAGTGGATTCATTATGTCGGACTCACCTCATAATCTGCAGTTGTTACTCCTGTCTCCTGACAAAAACATTGCATGCGGCGCATGTAGTGTTTAAAGTTACTAGAGCGCGCAGCCGCACGTCTCTCACAAGGAACGTCATGGCAGTGATTGACAAGCCAGAGGGCCAATCCGCGCACGTCTCTCACAATGGCAGTGACTGACAAGCCAGAGGGCCAATCGTTTATGCGATGATCGCGTAAACGATTGGCTGATGTTTTTAAGGCCCTACCTCGTGCACAGATGATGTATATTAATAATATTCCTTTCAGTGCACCTAATAAATAGTCTTTTATCACTTAGTAAAGACAGTTTCAAGTAATATTGCAAAAATGTATAAAACAAAACATCCTCTTTACCACCTTTAAGTCTATGGTGACAGCAGCTACAACTACCAGAGGAAGGCCAACAAAACACTCTCAGAAGGTTCACAACAACTGTACAATATGTCTGGGATATATGGTGCTGTTAGCCGTTTTAACAGTCGTCAGAACTACAAATTTATTTGATTCCAAAGGAGTTAGATCGGCAGAATTATTGGCTTCATTCAGAAAGGAGCACACCACTGGCAGCCAAACAGCAACGCACAACATTAATAACTGCTGGGACTGTAATTTATGTAACTTTATAACGAGAACACTTTTGTAATAAATGTTGTTGTGAAATTCTCTATGTTGTTGTTTCAGCGTGTTGTTGTGGGAAGAGGGCGTCTACTGGAGTTAAACATTGATTACATAACTTGTTCAAACTTCACTTGTGCATTCGCGTCATTTTGTTCAGATAAAACTTGCAATATTAATTTTATGAAGTATAAATATCTGATTATTCTTATGAAGGATGTGTTTCGTTGAGGTAAATAACCCACAGAGCTGAAAGTAAGGCAAAACATTAATATGATTGGGACTGTCGTCTTATAAATTATATTATAATCGTATATACTTGTAACATAACGTTGTGAATTATTTGGGCTTATTTGCTGTGTTTCGGAGTTCCATGACGTTACTTCAAGTTCATATATGCGTGATTTTGTGCAAATACTAGTTGTAGTATTATTTTCATTTTGTATAAATATCTGAATTATTTTATATAGGATGTGTTCCGTTGAGTTGATTAACTTTCAGTTTATGTGTTTTTATTCTCTTCAACTTCAGCGTGCGCAGCACGATTAAGTCATTAAAATGTTTACAGTAATATTAAAACTTTCATGTTTTTTTTTTTTTTTTTTTTAAATTTTTTTTTTTTTTTTTTTTTAAATGAATGCATTATTTTTAATAACTAGCTCTTATATTGTTCTCGTACTGTATTCAGCAACACATGGTTTGATTAATAAGGATCACGAACAATAACAGATTTTTTTTCTCAAATCATCTCATTTTGATAACAGTATTATTTGAGCTGCACGCGCTGAATGAACACCCGCAAAATGAAGCACTTTGCTAGAAGGTTAACTCAAAGGAACACATCCTATAGCCTATAGGGTAATTCATATATATTTATACAAGATAGACATAAAATTACAACTTATATTTGCACAACTCATGCACGCATGTACTTGAACTAAGTAATGTAGTCAGCTCGTGTCGTGAATTTGTTCATCCTGTAATAACACGCCGAAACACAGCAACTAGAATTCACAATATTTTAATACAATATTATATACAATTATAATGTTATGTAAATTACAGTCCCAGCAGTTATTAATGTTGCGCGTTGCTGTTTGGCTGCCAGTGGTGTGGTCCTTTCTGAATGAAGCCAATAATTCTGCCGATCTAACTCCTTTGGAATCAAATAAATTTGTAGTTCTGATGACTGTTGAAACGGCTAACAGCACCACATATCCCAGACATATTGTACATTTGTTGTGAACCTTCTAAGAGTGTTTTGTTGGCCTTCCTCTGGTAGTTGTAGCTGCTGTCGCCATAGACTTAAACAGAGCGCGCAGCTGTGACCGGACACAAATATGGCGGCGATAAAATACAGTGACGTCACATGAATCCCGCCTTCTAGCCAATCGCCGACTGGTAAAGTCATCGCGTCACTGCAGCGGCCGTTAGAAGCACCGGTTTCTATAGAAACAGTCAGACGCGCGCCTCTGAAATGAGGCACAAGAGACGCGCATTTAGGTCTGCGCATGCGCATTAGCTTGATCCAACATAAAAATACAGGTTTTTTGTCATGATTCGAGCGTTTGGAAAAAAAATTATGAGACGGTTGTTGTCAGATTTCATTGGTGATTTCAAATATGAAATTTAATCGAAAGCTTGGCAAACAGCTTTGGAGCTGCATGATGCCCAGGATGCCCGAGAGGCGTTTCAAAGATGGCCGCCGAGTGAAATGACTTGTCTTAAAGGGACTTTGACAAAACAAAACGCCGTGGCTTCATTTGTGGTGGCTATTTTCGCCGGAGAGCAAAACAGAAGAAATAACTGGCAATTGTGTATAAAATGTAAGTTCCTTAATATTAACTTATTGTTTATTGAACTTACACATTCGTGCTCCACCTTGATACTAATAACTTCTCAACTGAGCCGCCATTGTGTTTTCGAGTTAATAACGGAGGCTTTGACACATCTTTTGAATTAGCAATGACAGATCCCGAATCCTTGGCATAAGGCTACCTGCGCCGGCCACAAGTGTCACTTTAGTGCTGTCTTTATTTTATTCCAAGAACAAGAAAATTGAAATTGAAGACATAGCTTGCTAATAATTTTAAAGGCTACATTGTTGTCATGGCATTCATGCTAATAGGCTACCCAGCAATCTGGGAGCTAGCTAACATAACTAACAACTAACATAACACAACACAACACAACACAACACAACACAACACAACTCAACATAACATAACATAAACAAAATGGAAGAAGAAGAAAAAAAAATAATAATAATAAAAAAATAAATAAAAAAATGAACATTTAGAAAACATTAAGAAATATTGTTTTCATAACTTAATGGTAATAGTAGCAATTTTTTTTAGCTGGTATTAACATTAATATATTTCTATGTTTGATGGGAGCTGCCTGATTGTATATTGGAGTAGAATAGATCGGAAAATAAAAATAATTGGGCTTTTATGAACTGCTTGACCAGTCACCATGGGGATTGTTTAAAAATAATTACCCAACAATTAGGGTTTGTGTCTTCATTACAAATGCTAATTGCATGAAAACATTACTTTTTGAGCTAAACAAATGTTTGAGAAGAACGAGAGGGTCAGTAATTTGTAAAGTAAAGTGCAGAATTTCAATTACTTTTTACTTTTGTTTGCTAAAGTGTCACCAAGTTCAGTCCTGTTGTTATGACAAATAATGATGTTACATAATTGTGAGTGATGAGGAGAACAATTCGGCTATTTTTTAAAAAAAAATTTTATTTTATTTTTTTTATATGCAATATATAAGAGCCCCGAGAAGCAGATATGCCTCTGCATAAACTATTCAAATAGTAGAATAAATATAATTTTATAGGCAGTTATAGCCAAGAACTGACTGTCCAAAAGGTTGATGTATTTAGCTCCCTTTTGTGAGTAGTCAGTCAACCTCTGCAATGAACCAAATGGAGTTAGGGAATATTTAAAGCAGTTTTCGTGACATTCAGTTTGGTTGGGTTAGATTCTTTACATGACCTTCAACATACGCTTGTGAAACATGAAGCTGATTTTATGCATGAATTTGTATTCCAGTGGTAATGCAACAAGCGAATACAGATCCCCTCACATGCATACATGTACTGTGCAAAGTCATAAATAAACTTCATATCCACACTCAAAACCCTTTCTTCAGAACTGTGTCGTGCATATGTTAAACTATTGCAGACATTAAAAACTGGATGCATTATATGGCTCAAAACAAAGTACCATCATAGTGCTGTAACTCTGGTTGTCTGCTGGTACTTATAAAGTTTAAAAATTATATTGTGATCAATACATTAATGTAATTTTTTTATAATGTTATTGGTAGTGTAAATGCAAATGTGTTTTAATATGTAACGAGAAACCACTTCACACAGATATACATCACAAAAAGAATTAAAAGACTATCACAACTTCCCTTTCATGCCGACTTTAAATTTGAACTTTTCGTGAAAATGTCAGTTTTTAAAACCAAATGAAACCAACATGAATACAAAGAGTACATTTCTGAGAACTAGACTTTTCCTTCTATTTATGTTTAAGACTAGTTTTTAATTGACCCATTAGCACCATTTACTGTGGGAATCTTTCTAAACACAGTAGACCATATATATATATATATATATATATATATATATATATATATATATATTTATTTTTTTTTATCTGTCAAAATGGTGAAGCATGGCTCTCAGCTGGTCTAAATGCGATCATATGTAGGTCACGCACATACAACAAGCGCATTTAGCCCAGCGCACAGCATTGTTTTGAATGTTCAGTAAGTTGTGTCGCGAAATATACGTCATAAAAGCCGACCAATCAGGTTGTGAACATAATACGTATCCATATGAGTTTAGGTTCGGAATCCAAATGAACCATGTAAACCGTGTGAACACACCCTCAAATTCTGTAAATGGATAAACATGTAAATATTTAACAAGTGGCGTTGTCCATTTTACTTAGGGTAAATGCAATTACATTTCTGTCCGATCAGAATTTTAAATAAATCCAGCTGAATATTCAGATATCCAGATGCATAAAGGTAGGCTGTTTTAATTTTTATTTACAGGTTTTTGCCGGTTTTCTTGTTCTAATATTGGATTACCAGGTTGCGATGCTCTCTCGTTAGGAGGATAATCATTCAGGAGCTCAGAGAAAAATGGATTCGTTTTGCTTCATCTCTCTCTGCTTGGCGACTGAAATGTGTTTAACGATAGATTAAAAGAGGGAGGCAGTCTCAATTCCCACCAGCACTCAGCACTGACCTCCATTCTGGATCAATCTGGAGCGATTACTCTTAAAACTCTCATTAAGAAATTAATTGGAGCTGCAGGACTTTAGAAATGGGGGAGGATGAGTGTGGTGCCGCCCAATTGATTTTACACACTCTTGGCTTTAAGGCCTCAGGGGCCGACATCTCTTCCACACAGTGGCTTCTTCGGAGTTGAGAGGTAAGGAAAAAAATACTGATAATGTGCCCTAATTGTCTACTTTTGCTTGAAATTATAGGTCATATCAGATCAGTTCTGCCCATGCGCTCAGCGTGATAGCTCTTATTCACTCTTAGAGTCTCAGTCCTGACAATAAGCACCCTTGATATCTGTAATGGATTTGATGGGAACAAGAGCAAAATAGCAGTGCAAGGTTTATTAGTTTCTTGTTGAGAGAGCCCTGTTTATAGCTGGGCTAGATAAGGATGGTGCTTCACTAATGTGAGCTGGCAGAAATGAGCTGTGTGGACACACACGCACGCTTACACACACGAGTTTGCTTGCAGCCCCTTGGCAGTTCAGCTTATTGATTGAGACAGATGCAGGCTGTAGTTGAAGAACTCGCCCACAAATAAAAAGCGAATTCAAGACTGTAGATGAATTGTTAGCTCAAGACAATTTCGCAGCAAGCTGATTGTCAGCGCAGCATTTGTTTTCCCACCTGTCGTAACAAACTGTCGGCCGTTGACAGGTATTGATACCCCCCTGCAGACGAAGTGAAAGTGGGTGGGCAGTGTGCTGTGATATCGACTCTGCAGAGCTCAAACTAACCCGACGTGTGGTACTTGTTATGTGGATTTATTTATTTATTTTTTTTATATATATATATATATATATATATATATATATTCCTGTTACTGACAAAATGGTGATCCACACTTCAGTAAGCCAGGTTGGGCTTTAAAAAAAAAAAAATACTAACCTTGACCATTAAATAAAATCTGATCTGTGCCATTTAAGTTATCTTTGTGAAACTTTTTTAATGAATACAATTAAAAAAAAATGCATTCAATAATGATTTCTTCAAAGGTGTACCTGTCCAGATATTATAATTAAAATGTTATGTTGCGATAGTCTTTTCTTTCCTATTGTGATGTATATCCTAATGAAATGATTTTTTTGAACAAGGAAAAATGTAGAGCGGTACGGTACCATGGGTTAACATTCTTATTTGTGGTGTTAGTGTCATTGATTGGATAAACGCAGCACGCGTGTTTACATTGCTTTAGAATTGCACATCCTTGTGTTGCCGACTGTACTATTGAGTTTATACTTAATGGACATTTTGGACTGCTTCACTCAAATTGTCATGTTTTCTGTCAGCATTTGACATTTTTTTTTTTTCTCTCAAACATTAAATTTACCATTTATATACAATGCACAGTGTTTCGTGACTGTCCAAAGCAGGCAAATATGAGTATGTGATTGGTTGTCTGTTGCTAAGCATCTAGCTGGAACGTTCTAACACCGCATCATTTCACACTGTACAAGTTTGGCACCGCAGTGCGGGGTTAACACCGCAAAAGTGCTCCGGAGCAGAGTTTCATAACCCTGTGTAAAAGCGGTGCTAATCCCGCTTCTAAATTAAGTGTGAAACCCAGGGTTAAAAGCGGTGATAAGAATGACGATAACCTGGGGTTAAGGGCGGTGTGAAAAGCCATTATACTTAACCCAGGGTTTAGAATGACCCTGGGTTAACTGTAAGGGCTTTTCATGGAATCCTGGGTTATCTTTATTCATGTTTCACAGTTAATTCTGGGTATTCATAAGCTGCTTTTTCACACTGCACATTCCTAAACCCTGGATTAAAGGTGCTCTAAGTGATCCTGGGTGGAGTAACTTCCTGTTGACGTTCGAAGTGTTGTCAAACAAAACAGAGGCTAGCTAGACCCTCCCTCCTCCCTCTTCTCCCCCTCCCCTCCGTGCTTCCTGAAACAGTCATGAACGCGCATTTAAAATCATTCTTGTCGGTTATTGGCTGGAGCATGTTTATTATGTTTTGTGGTCCAGGCTGCACCAGTTTGTTTTTATTGCCGTTTTCGAAGCTTGTGGCGACTACAGAGACCGCGTTTTTTTTACAGTATGTTCAGGGGACAGGCAGCTAGTGGATAGTGAGGAGATGTTTGCTGTATGTGACAAAAAATGTTTTGGCCTAAAAACGCGTGACATCACTTACAGCACCTTTAAAGTCCGTATTTGCTTATCTGTGATGTCAGTGTTACTGACTGGACAATCGCAGCACATGGCGTGTTTACATAAAGGCTCTAGCATTGTGCGTCCTCATTGCTGACTGTAATATCAAGTTTTTTTTGTTTGTTTTTTTCTGAATGAACTTTTCAAACTATAAAGGTAAGAATGACAGTCTCTTCTTCACTCCAATTGTCATGTTTTTTTCATTGCTCTTTGTCATTTTTTCCAATCATACGCAGAAACAGCTGTTTATATATATTGTGCGGTGTTTCCATGACTGGCCAAAGCACGTGAATATAAGGCACGCAATTGGTTGTTGGTTGCTAAGCATCTATTGTAACATTCTAACACCTCATCGTTTCACACTGTACACGTTTGACACCACGATGTGGAGTTAACGCCGCAAAAGCAGTGCTAACCCTGCTCCAGAGCAGGGTTTCATAACCCCAGGTAAAAAGTGGTGCTAACCCCACATCTAAATTACAAGTGGGTTACCCTAAATTACAGGGGTTAAAAGCGGTGTCTAGAACGACGATAACTCGTGGGTTAAGTGCAGTGTGAAAAGCCCTTATGAGTAATACATGTGTTGCGATGTTTAATATGAAAATAAACATAATTTTGTTCTTTTAGATATCTTTTATCCAGTTTAACAACTAAATTATGATAGTTGAACTGTAACTGTCACATCTCTCACGTGCTTTATACCTGCAAACATCCATGTACAAAACAAACCTGGGACTAATTAAAATCGAAAACGCTGGAGCCTCAAATGGTTTTTACTGCATTATAATTATTTTAGTCAAACTTCTTTTTTTTTTTTACTGGAGTGATGGACAATGACTAAAAGGAAAATTTTTACTAAGTAGTAAAAGTATTGCTACTTAAGAGATTATTCTCTGAAAAAATAATATGATTGAAATTAGAGTAAGTAGTTTGTTGAAAAATAGTAATACTATAGTATTATTTTTACTTCTATTTTTTTTTACCCAAAATGGGGCAATGTGATCATCACGAAGTGCTAAAAACTCTCATTTAATGCTGTTTACAGTGCTTCACTGAACTTGTCTGCTCCCTTTGGAATGGAATCTCATGGTGGAATACCCTATGATGTCCACTTCGCAAGGCACTTATGAATGGAACACACCTTGTTTGTCAAGGTCAGTTATTTATTTAGTAATTTTGGAAAATGTATTTTGTTTTAGTTATTTTGAAAATTAATTTATTTGAGATTTTGACCTTTTTTCAGGTCAAATGGAATAACACCCAGAAAAGGTCACAAAAGTAATAATTTGAAAAAGAATTAGTCAAATGAGTTATATACTTGTGTATATACTTTTTAGAATAATATTCACTCTTTGAGTGAGTGAATATTCTTCTCACAGTAATGAGAAATGGATATCACAGTGTGAAAATTGTTGGTTCATCAGCTGCATATTGTACTTTTAATTGGGTACAACGAGGGCACGCAAGATAGAGGCACTGTCAGCACAACATGACTCATAACTAAAAGAGTCAACAAACACAACACCAAATAAGGTGTAAAACGCAGTAAATCAACTAAGTTGATTTGATCGTGCGTGCTGAGAAACTCCAGCAATGGAGGTTTTGCAGTTGCTTTAGTACACTTACCTAAATGTGTAGCTGTAGATTAGAAGGTGTAAATGTCATAATATGCATGATGAAATCTGAGCGTAGATACAGTAGTATTGTTCAAGATTTTTAATATAACACAATATTAATATTACTAAATATATATTTGCTATTTCAATCTTTTAGGCACCTGAAATAATAGTGCCCTTACACGGCATGCACTTTGCTTGATTACTTTTTTAAAGTGGTGAAAATGCTGGTTAATTAAAGAGCTGCAAGCCTTAATCAATTTGAATTTTAATCAAGTCTTCAAACTAATACTCCACACGTAATGGTTGCTTGTGAATCTTGTTGTTGTTGTTGTTGTTCCTATTGACATCCTTTTCCTGAGAACAAGTTCTCAAACAATTTCAAGCACAATGTGCAGCCAAGGGATGTGGCATTTTGCAGAATGTCACATCGACATGATATCACACTCTTCCATTAATCTTCCAGCTGTAGCGATTTGTGCCTTGATGACAAATGTTTATATCCACATCAATCATCCTGTCTTCAGAAACCAGACCTTATACATCATAAGTTCTCAAATTCTTTAAAAGCCATTCCCTAAAGTTAATAAATTCAAAGACGTCAATGAAATGATTAGAGAGAACATGAAAAATGGCCGTTCTTAGTCTTAGGACATGATTTTAGATGACGACAGTATGATGAAAGTGGCTTTAAAATGGTGAATTGCTAATTGAACTCAGCAGTCCGTGCCGGTGACTACTTAAAGTTCCTGCTCAAAGTGAAACGCTCTGATCAGTTAGACTCATCAGATTGTAAGAGGTGATGTTTGTGGATGACAGCAGTGGCCTTTTGGTTTGGAACATTGTGAGAGCTCCCTGTGAGTATAGATTGCTGTGGATGTTTTTTTTTTTAATCTACCAAAATTACATTTATATTCATCTTGAAGAAAAAGACAACAACTCAAAAACTTCTTGAGTGCATTTTTCAAAGTATCCTTGTTGTCATAAGATATTTTTATTTATTTCCGTCCTTTTTTTCCTGGCAGATGTACAATGAAATGCTCTCTATTTTTACTTCAGTCATTATTTGATCAATAATAAAAAAGCAAAAATGCATGAACAGCAATTAGTGTGAAGTCCAAGCCAGTACAGTAATTGTGACTTTATTTCTCAGTGTTACTTTATAATCTCTTAATGTGACTTTATACATCAAATTGACTATTTCTTGTAATTGCAACTTTATTTTGTTTAAATCTTCAATTGCAACTTTAGTTCTAGTAATTGCAACTTTCTCATAATTGTGATTTTACATCTCAGAAAGTGAGAAAGTGAGGAATCTGAAGGATCTGGATAGATTCTGCATGAAGGAATGGTCTCTGATCTCTTGTCAGGTGTTCTCCAAACTCATCAGGCATTATAGATGAAGACTCAGAGCTGTTATCTTGGCAAAAGGAGGTTGCAAAAAGTTTTTAATAAAAGGGTGCCAATAATTGTGGCCAACATGTTTTTGAGAAAAACATTTATTTCATAATGTAAGTTTCCCCCAGTTTCAATTATTTTCCTTAAATGAAAGGATATAATTTTGTTAATTTTTTGAATGAAAGATCAAAAGGATAAACAATGCAGATTTATTTTCACAGCTGCTTTTGCTCATAATTACTAAGGGTGCCAATAATTGTGGAGGGCACTGTATATCTCACATTTGTGACTTCATACAATATCTCACAAGTGTACCCGATGTTTGCATGATCTTGGCTATAATATTTCTGTAGTGTTGACATCTTTATTTCTTATCAGTCTCTAGTGAACCACATTTCAGTTGTTAAAACTGACCAACTGATTTTATTATAAACAATCACTACCTTTGATACTTGCAACTACTTGTCACAACTTGAGTGGTGTCATTTTTAGAGACTTTCCCTCTGATTTAGGAAGCATTCTGTACTCCCACTACATTCAACTCAATTCTAGAAACATTTTTGTAATGTTTTGAGAACAGTGAAGTGACAGGTTGAGATGTATGTGGTATGATGGAACTGCTCCTTCATTGTCACAACTCAATGTCCTGTCTGACACCACTCAGTTATTTTTGCTCTTAAGTCTATGCTTTATTTTGTCATTTGAGTGATTCCAATGGATCAACCATTAGTTCACACCAGGTCTGTCAAGGAAAACTGCTGCCATTTTCCCTTTTTTTTTTTTTTGAGTCAAACCAAGTGAAGTTTTTTGTAATTCTTCTTGCTATAGACTGAGAGCAGGAAAACAAACAAATATAGGTACTCTGGAACAGTGGTGCAACTTACACAATTTAGGATGGCTGGCTCTAGAAATAAACTACATAACGGTAAACAATAAAAACCAAGAGATCCAAGCTAAGAAATAAATAATTACAACTTTACAATGCGTCTGTTTTCAAATCCACATCATTTGAAATTCATGACATTTATGTCTGTCAAAAAATAACATGCATAATACACAGTATTATTTACGAGAAGCAGAGGTCCAATGAGTACAAGCATTTACTGGAAAATCCACACTACCGGATGTTTTGAATGTGTCGTTGCTTTCCGAGAAGAGGGAGAAAATGGTGCATAGAGTGTCTTCAACATGCTGTCTGTCAAATACGATGTTGTGTATAATATAACGCATGCGAGTATACTTGCTAAAATTGAATCGGAATGATTAGTGAACTGAGTGAAATATTTCTGCATGCTAAAGAGAATAAAATCCAATCCAATTGAAAAACTTCACCGACATAGTGAACATTTTTCAACGTGTTGGTTTTGATGGACATTTTTTTTTTTTTTTAATGCACAAACTACATGTTCTGATTTTGACATTCTTGATTTGGATATTTTCAGTTACTTTTTTTTTTTTTTCACAATTCTGGCAATAGATGAAAGAGTGATCTTGAGATTAGTTCCTGTAGTCATCCAATTTGACTCTCATATGTTGAAGTAATATATGTTATAAACTTGACAGGTTATTAAAAAAAAAAAAAAAATCTGAGTTTTTAAAAGACTAAGGTAATTATCAAAGTTTGATAAAATGTTGTTTAATTTTCCAATAAAAGATTTTGTATTTTTACATGATTTGTTGCATTTAATTACCTCCTAGCGGATTTTGACTCGTAGCTGTAATAGGAGAAACTGTAAAACTTAAAGGCAGTTGGACTCGACAGTGATCCTTACAACGAGTTTCCTGACATTTATACACTGATCAGCCACAACATTAAAACCACTGGCAGGTGAAGTGAATAACATTGATTGTATTGTATTTAATATATTTAATTTCTTGGGGGAGGAAAAAATGGCAAGTGAAAAGATCGGAGTGACTTTGACAAGGTCCAAGTAGTGGGTCAGAAATAATAGCTAGACAGCTGGGTCAGAGCATCTTCAAAATGACAGGTCTTGTGGGGTGTATGCAGTAGTTAGTACATATCAAAATTTGGGCAAGGAAGAATAACGAGTGAAGCGGTTTCAGGGTCATGGGTGACCAAGGCTCATGGGTGACCAAGGCTCATTGATGCCTATGAGGAGTGAAGACAAGCCTGTCTGGTCTGATCACACAGAAGAGGCACTGCTGAAAAAAATGTAATGCTGGCCATGTTACAAAGGTGTCTGTCATTTACCTGGGGAAGAGATGGCAGCAGGTTGCACTATGGGAAGAAGGCAGGCTGGTGGAGGCAGTGTTATGCTCTGGGCAATGTTCTGTTGGGAAACCTTGGGTCCTGGCATTTATTTGGGTTTTACTTACCACCTGTCAAAGCGTTGCCTTGGCCTCCAAACTCCACATATCTCAGTCCGATTGAGCATCTACGGGATGTGCTGGAGCATCAAATCCAATCCATGGAGGCCCCACCTCTCATTTTACAGGACTGAAAGTATGTGCTGCTAATGTCTTGGTACCAGATACCATAGTAAACGTTCAGAGGTCTTGTGGAGTCCATGCCTTGATGCATCAGAGCTATTGTGGCAGCACAGCACAATATTAGTCAGTTGATTTTAATGTTTTGGCTGATCAGTGTATATATAATATTTATACACACAGATATATCGAAATGCTGTTTTGGTAAGAATCCTCGTAAACACAGTCGGTTGTGTTTTAAGTGAAAACTGATAATGTGCGCGTGTGTATTGATAATTACCACTTCTGAAGTCATGATTACAAGCTCATCGCATTCATGTTTTGAAATGAAAGGGTGTTCATGTGCAATTTTTACAGAGGAAACTCGTATTTACCATAATTCCAAGACCTCGTGAAGGCAGCATAACAGTAGGCTTATATTGGGTCCATGCAGCTCTTAAAGGGACAGCAGCCAACATTAATGATTGCTAAAGTCATTGTTAATCCAACAAGAAAAGACAAAGATAAAATCACTCACTGCTCTTGAGTGAATAACTTTTTTAGTTTCAAATAAAAATTAGTCTATTTTTAGTGTATACAGCATTTATTACATTTGATTACTTTATTAAATTTCTGTTGGGTAATACTTATCTGAATACCACTGTTATGGGGCGTTCACACCAGACACGACTTGCGCGAATAAAATGCGCTATTTGCGCGTAGGACGCTTGAACATTTTGAGTTTACTCGCTTCATTCACGCATGAAATTCACTTCACAACAGACGCGATTTCGCGTCATGAGAGTGGCTTCTGTCAGGCGGCTGCAGTTTTGTTTCTGCACACTTCCTCTGAATAAACACATCAACTCGTCAGCGGGAAAGTAGTTGTAAAATACGGCGAATAAGCTAATTTACTGGCTTTAGCTAGCTTGTAGTCTCAAAATATATATATATATATATATATATATATATATATAAAAAATCTCGAATCACGCGTTACGCGCGTCAAATGCCCGAAATGCTCAATTCGCACCGCAGGATGTCTATTTGCGTCTTTGCATTCACTTAACATGTAAAACACTCGCGCTTAATGCTTTATTATCTGGTGTGAACGCACCATAAGTACATCGATCTGAAAAACCTAAAGCACTGTTTATTTCATTTGTATTTTTGTTCTGTTGTATTTGTTGGCTTTGTTTGTAATTAGTTTCTTTGTTTTTATTTTATTGTTGACTGTTTATTGTCTGTGGCTGTTTTGAGGACTTTTTATTTACACTAATTAAACTAGCATTAGTTTTGCTGAAGTATTGATTAATTGTGAAATTTCACTGACATTTAAAATTACTCCTATCATGAAATAAGACTTTGATCATATCAGACACCAATAATCGTGTTAAAGAATCGTGATTTCAATATTGACCAAAATAACCGTGATTATGATTTTTGCCATAATCGAGCAGCCCTAATGCTTTATCTGCTAGACAACACTACATAGCTAGATCTAAATCTGGAAGATCAATTATATCATTATTATTTATTATTTATTTATTGTTAAGCATTATAAATTCAACTTGACTTGACTATCTATCTATCAGTGATTAAACAACACAATATATAACCTCTAGGGTATGATATTATCAACATGTCCTCCAACCAATACGACCATATAGATTGTTTGTCACTTCCCTGAAATATGACCCATAGGAGCGTTTACTAAAGTTGCGCCCCTATCGACAACAGGACACTTTCATTTTATTGCATTGTTCCCTTTTATCGGCATCTTATTTTGGGTTTGCGTAGCTCAATTGGCAGAGCATTGCAATAACAATATGCAATCATGTGATCATGCGATCGTGGGTTCGATCCCAGGGAACGCATGTGCTCGTAAAGTGTATATGCACTATAAATCACCTATTTCCATTTAGCTAAATGGAAATAGGAGAAATGGTGTAAAGTCCACACATTGCATTTAAACGAACACGCATTTTGAATGGTAACGATCAGACTTAACACGACACTGTCATTATTTTTTACACCAGCTAGAGGGCGCATGACTTTAAAACGTAAATATAGTTCATAATAAGGTGCTTGAAAAAACAACCTATAGGGTCGTTTGTTTTTGGAGGACAGTCTCTTTGCCAAAATCAGTGTTGTATCTGGTCAGTACTGAAAAGTCCATTTTTAATTTTACTCAAAATGCGTTATCCGCCGTGGTATTCTGTCATGTTTTCTCTTTCCAGACTGCAACAAATGTCACTCTCCCTTTCCCTGCAGAATGCGAAATATCCGCTCAACCACACAGCGCACCATTCCACGCATTGTAAACAGTAATGGCGGTGCTCTGATTACACCCAGCATCCTAGTTTTCCTTATCTACATTATGCTTTGTGATCAACAAAAACAGAAAAATTTATAATTTTGACTGCATTGATGAACATATGGTGGTTTCTGCGGTGGGGAAGAAACGTAAGCCATCGAAATGTAATCATTTACGTGAGGAGATTAAGATGAGGCACTCGGGAGGAAGAAAAATGCCGGCTGTTGCTTGTTCCACGACAGCATCAAATTTCTGTCACGGTCCCCAAAACTGAATCATGAATATTTTTTAAAAGCCGTTTGACCAAGAATGATTCTCGAATTTGGCATTGCTAGTTTTGATTCTAAACATCTGATGATTAAAAAAAAACAACAACAACAAAAAAAAAAAACATAACATGATTGCTATTTGAATTGTTTGCAGTATAGCGATGCCCCTGGGTAGTTGCAGTCAATTCCAATGTACTCGGCAAATGTGTTGTTTTTATTTTAACCGTGTGGTGGTGCCAGGTACTCTTTAATTGGTAATGAAAAAAGGAGACATATAGGGCTGCAACAACGAATCGATAAAATTCAATTATTAAAAGAGTTGGCAATGAATTTCATTATCGATTCGTTGTGTTGCGCGACTATTACGCCTCTCAATAAGACGCGGAGATGTTTGAGTATAAAAAGGCGCGGTTGAGCGCGAAGCAGAGCGGAGCAAAAATAAATAAATAAACATCAGAGCGGAGGTAGAGGAAAGACCATCGGAGAGTAAGCAAGTTTGTGAATATTTTTAATAAACAAGGAAAAACAAAATAATAGCGATCCATCTGTCATTGACACGCAAGACGCGTCGCTATGGAAACATTAAAGGCAAACGTTCTAAAACTCACTCTGGGGGGACAGTTAGAATATTTTAAACTCACACTCAAAAGGGTTAATATTAATCAAACAACAAAAGACAGAGAAAATCACTCACTGCTCTTTAGCTTTAATAAGGATTTATTATATATTAATTATATTTAATCCATAAGGAATGTTGTATGCAAGTTGTTATAAAGAATGCATATATCATTCATTGAAAAGAAGACATTGTGTTCTTCTTTAGGAGGAGTGGTTTTATTGAATTATAAGATAATATTTTTTTTATGTCACAGCAGTTAAATCTGTGTCTGTATTGCATGTTCAAATGTTAATATTATTCATATTAATAGGTTAATACAGTAGATGTTTTCTCCAGGAGTATATAATGGGTTTGGAAATTTTAGAGAAATTCTTAATGCATACAATTGAACTAAACCCGTTAGATTTAGTCAACTAAAATCTTGTGATATTTAGTCAACTACTAAAACAATTCAAATGACTAAAACATGATTAAAACTGAATGGCATTTTAGTCAAAAGACTATGACTAAAACTAAATAAAAATTTGCTGTCAAAATTAACACTGATCTGTTGTCATGTATTTATTCTGTGCTTTGTCCCATATCGGTTATTGTTGACAAATATATTTGGGAGTGAGTGAGTGTAGTGTAGAGAAGAAGTTCTACCGTTCAAACAAATCCTGTTAAGTTTTCTGATTTTTATTTTTCTTTATTTAAAAAAAAAAAAAAGATGTATTGTTCTGACAGCTCAGGTCCCTTTAAACAAAAATATACATCTTTTTGTGCACTTTATTTTTTTAAAAAAAACCTATATATTGTAAAGCATACATGTGTATGTTTTTGTGTTGTGTTTTTTGTTTTTTATTACTTTAACAGCTCAGGGATGTTAAAAGAGCAACCTGTTTTTGCACGATCTGAGGATCTGAGGATTTTTTGCACTGTGAATTTGCACTGTCAGTTCTGTTTTGAATATAAGTTTGGAAATTAATGTTCCCCCCCCCCCCCCGATTCATCGATTAATCGTAAAAATAATCGACAGATTAATCGATTATTGAATTAATCGTTAGTTGCAGCCCTAGAGACATAATTAATTTATAGCATTATTATAGCAATTTATAGCATAACAAGATGCCATTGAATTCAATTTGGGAGCGATGACTGAATGTATTTTTAGCCCAATGTATATCATATTAGTATTGACCAAGTTCAGAGGCTGTCATATATGTGGATCAACTTACTATGTTGTGTTTTTTCAACAGTTTCAATATGAAAAATAACTTTTATATTGATTCAATGGATTTATTGCATTTTGGGAAAAAAAAAAAAAAAAATAATTTTTTTATAATAAATGTTTGAAAATCAAAATCTGGATTTGAATTTTTAATTTTATTATAACCTAAAGGTGCTATGTGAAAGTTTGAAACAGAAAATAGTGGTTTTCATCTTGCCACTTTCTTGGAGAGAAAACATTTTTACTCAAATTAATCAAAATGGATTTATAGCGTTTTGGAACCAAACTCTTCACATACAGTTCATGACACAATGGTAAGTGCAAGTCCACATCCGGGTACCTGGATTACAGTCGTTTCTGCAAATTGCAGCAATCCATTTGCTTTTATTTTCTGTAGTTTTCAGCAATCTTTAAAAAGGCAGCTGCAGTTTCTGGTTGAACCTTGTGGTACATTCAATCGCGCAAAAGCTCATTTCCATTTTAGGTGTGTGGTTTTTTTTGTGTGTGTGTGTGTGTGTGTGTGTGTGTGTGTGTGTGTTTTTTTTTTTTTTTTTTTCAAGCTGAACATTAATGCTGAGTCTCAGTCTTTTAGTGGGTGTAACCAAAATGGTGTCGCAAAGCTGTTTGTTTCCAAAAAAGTGTCCTAAACATCCCCATCTGCCATAGGTTTGACAAACTGGTAGTTCCTCCTCCACATTCACATCATTTATTAAGGTGGGCAGAGAGCTGTCTCCGAGTGATTTGCTAATATGTCAGGTTCTTATTTGTTGTTTATAGAGCCTATTGTCACTGAAATAAGTGTCCTGAGCAATCACACTTGTTTCTATTATATTTGTAAAATGAACTCCAACAAAAAGCTATAATAAAAGCAACAAATAATTTTAAAGATTGTGATGACAATCAATATTAGAGTAGGTTGGGGTTGGGGTGGGGGTGGGGGTGGGGGTGGATAGGCCATTTATAGTTGTCAGGTGGAGTTATTGAGTTTTCTGCCAGCCTGTCAGTCTGCTGGTTTTCGGCCTTAAATAAATAGTTAAGCTAAAATGAAAATTCTGTCATTATTTACTGACCTGATGCCTATTCCAAACCTATATGATGTTATTATTATTATTATTATTATTATTATTATTATTAACAACAACAATAAACTGGTTTCCATACAACAACAATTTATACAATCACATCTGTTAAGCTAAAAAAAAAAAAGTGCACAGACCATAAAAGTACATTTCCTCACTTATCCTGGTGCAATACCCAACTTCTCTTGTAGATTTAATTGGCGGACAGATGGCCTTACATTCTCATGCAAAATTACCTGATACTCTTGATATTTTTTTCACCAACAATAGAAAACTGTCTAGCCTCTGAGACAGCTAAGTAGCCCTGAACCATGATACTTTTACCCATACAGCAATGTTATGTGTGTTTTACAAACAGCTCAGCTCAGCTTTGTTTTTTTTTGTAGCTTGCTTTCATGAACAACATTTTGTTTAGTGTTTTACTTGTAGATACGCCAGGCAGTATTCATTAGGATGTCTTTAGCTGACACTCCATGACTGTTCTTAACATCGGTGAGCATTTTATTGCTAGGACTCCAGGTTAGCTGACTCCTGACTCCAATTTGTGTTTGGAAGAGACATTAGCCTAGGGATTCACAGACATTTGAGAATTAGATCATATTTGTGTAGAAATGCATGGTAAATCCAAGGTTTAGGTGTTTTTTTTGGGGGTTTTTTCTCGAACAACTTTACTGTTCCAGAGCATACCATATAATTAGGTTGCTAAAAAGTGTGCATAGGGGGGAAAAAGTAAAATGATTCAGAACATAAAATATGCAAAATGTCAGTGATGCACATATTAGAAAAGACCATGTTTAAATAATGAGAGCACAATTCATAATTTCTAGGGGTGTAACGATACGCTCAGGTCACGATACGATACGTATCTCGATACGGAGTTCACGATACGATACGTATCACGATATTTTGAACAAAATGAAACTGAAATTCAAACAAGATTTATTAAAAAAACTAATAATTAATTAACAACAAATAATTTTCCTTGTTGTACATACAAGATCACATTTCAATAAAATAAATAAATATAAAATTTTAATAAAAACCTTCTGTATTCAAATTAACAGTTGAATAGGGCTGTCTGTCACTGAAAAAAAAATGTTAAATTTAACATGAACTTAGAATTATGAATAGGGCCGTTCACATATCGCGTCTAAAAGCGCGTGGAAGGCGCGGCTGCACCGCTTCTCCTTCTTTCCAAAGCGCTTGCGCTCCTGTGGCGTCGGTCGTTGCTATGCAACCATGAACTGAGCTCTCCAAGAGGATCAGGATGTTTCTGCAAAGGATAAATGATTTCTAGCCCTTGCATTAGTTTTACTACGAGATATATTGATGGAGATAAGATATAAAAACCACCATGTACAGCTATGATCAGCTGTTCGGCTGAGCTTTTGATGTTTTGTTACGGAAAGGCCATAGCTGATCGGTTGATTCTTGTCACACGACCTGCGGTGCGCTTGCGGCATTCTGAGAAGTTGGGAATTGCATGCGCGTCGCGACCGCGTTGATCCAATTATGAGCGCGCCTGCCGCGCAGCTACATTTGAAAATAATAACTGACTTGCACGCGGAAAAGACACAATATGTGAACGGGCCCACAGAACTTCTTAAAGCAAAGCATCGCAAGCGTCTTTTGCTTTTCTGTGAGCACAGCTGTTGCTGTGCACTGCGGTGAAAGAAAGCCACGACTTTTCTCACGCGACCATGCAAGAGACTGACATGAGAAACGTTTAAACCTTGCAAGATTCAATGTGTGCCCGAAACACTTACTGAACTAGAGAGCTGATTAAGACACACCATCTACGATAAATCGTTACACCCCTAATACTTATAGTAATTTAAAAATGTGGTAGCATTGGATCTGGACAGGAAGGATAACTCTGGGAGTTGGAAGGGGTGTGTCGCGATTCTGCCTTCTCACATCGCGATACAGGTTCGTGGACCTGCGTATCGCGATTTCGGTTTCATATCGCATATCGTTACAGCCCTAATAATTTCTAGGACTTTATAGAGCATCCTGATAATCGCTCAGACAGAAGTACCCTTAGAGAAATAATTATTTTAAGATAAGACAAAATATAAAGTTGCATTTATTTTTTTAGGATAGATTAAGCACATTTTTTGGTTTGTTGATAATGACAATAATAGCAATATAATGATAACAATAGATAAACAGTTTTAAAAACAAAATATTACTTGGACACATTGGTTCTAGGCACATTTTCAGTCTTATGTGTTATAAAGTCGTGATGAAATTGAAGTAGACAGATGTTGTGTGTATTGTAGATGTATTGTGACGTACAAGTGAAATGCATTATAAAAAAAAAAAAAAAGTAGGATGGGGAATTGGTTCTGTCCATCAGATGTTGACTGGATGGAGGCAGATCTGAATGTGAGCTTGTAGTGGAATGTAAGAAAGGGGCGGGTTTAAGCAGACTAAATTATTGGAGAAGTCGTGCCTTATTTCACCAGAGAGAAGTCTGACATTTCACCGGAAGATAGAGTTAATGACATTTTGATTAAAAATTATGAGGTCAAACAATTGTTTTTTTTTTTTGTTTTTTTTTAATGAAACATGCATGGATGAATTGCTCACAAAAAGATGTATTCATGCTGAATACTTTTTGGGGTCACAACATTAGAACAAACAAAAGCAACTCAAACTTCAAATGCGAGCCTGGTCTCATTAGAAAAACGTACCTGTGGGAAAGTTTTTGCGAGTCGCAAAAAACATACCAATACGTACTTATCACTGCAGTTTCAATGTGAAATGTCCACTGAGTGGCGCTAAAAGCATTTTAATTTTTTTTGCGGGAACAGATAAACGTGAATATGGTAGATTTTTATAATGTTGGTTTTTATACGAATCACTGCAGTTTTGATTTGAAATTTTGTCTGGTGAGTGGTGCTAAAAGTGTAATGCTCCATTATTATTTTTTTTTAAATTACATACCACCAACACTACACCTAAACCTACCTGATAGTGTTAACAAAAGCAAATGTGACACAAAAAGCATCCGTAACCGTGCTGTTTTAGCTTGTTTTGATCTCTCATCTTTGAGCTCTTTTACCGTGACTCGTTTTTTCCCGGATTCGTACCCAAGGCTTCCTCGTCCTAAGTACAGCTCTGTATCAGCTAAGCTACCGAGCAAGCTTGTTATATCAGAAAAGCGAAACATATTGAGCTGGTTAAGTGATGCAAAGTCCAACATATATTCATTTACAAATTGTGCATTTTGGTAAATAGCGTTTTGAAATCATAACATAATATTGTGCAAGGATATGTGAAAACAAGTCTTTATTAATCCATAATCTGACCCTGTAATCATAACTGTGTATGGAAATGATTAAAAGCACTTGCTGTTTTACTGCCTCTAGTGTTCATTTCTGTTGGAAACTGCAGCGATATGTACGTATTGTATTTTTGTGGCTCGCTCTTTCCATGAGACCAGGTTGTCAAATGCTATTTTATTTTGAGACTTCTTCCCATGACTTAAACCTATGAAAGTTTAAATTCAAGTTCAGGTCAATTCACATTGGGCAATCACTGAATTCTGATCAAAGTGCATCTGTGCAGTTTCAAATCAGGGTTGTGTGTTCAGTAGGGTTTGTTCTCAATCAATGCTATAATATCTTTGGATCTAACAGTAGGAGACCACTGCTGTCCTGAGAATAAATTGTATCTATACTCCCATCACAGCCGTGAAAGAAATACTCACCGTGACCTTGACGAGATTCTTATCAGTAAGCTGTTTTATCAGCCCAAATCTGCTGCGGTGCGAGTCTTCAGTGCATGGATCATTCACTATATTCCACCTCAACAAAGTGATGAAAAAGAAAGATACTGTTGCAAATATTAGCATACCAGGGAATGGACATCAGCTAAGGTTTGCATAAAACCACAAACATTAGCAGCTAGCAACACAAGAAAAAATAATTTGAATTAAAATTCTTTTCTTATGGATCCTGTATACTTTCATATTCATTATAGGCTTTGTGTTTCATACTCCTTGATTTGATCCCACTAAACTTAGCAGTTAACGGCCTAGCGTGTTAAGATAATCTATCAACAAAACCAGCTCTTTGCATTAGTGTTGATTTTTAAAGGTGCCCTAGAATCAAAAATTGAATTTACCTTGGCATAGTTGAATAACAAGAGTTCAGTACATGGAAAAGACATACATTGAGTTTCAAACACCTATTGCTTCCTTATGTAAATCTCATTTGTTTAAAAGACCTCCGAAGAAACAGGCAAATCTCAACATAACACCAACTGTTACGTAACAGTTGGGATCATTAATATGTGCAACCCCAATATTTGCATATGCCAGCCCATGTTCAAGGCATTAGACAAGGGCAGCCAGTATTAACGTCTGGATCTGTGCACAGCTGAATCATCAGACTAGGTAAGCAAGCAAGAACAATAGCGAAAAATGGCAGCTGGAGCGATAATAACTGACATGATCCATGACTACATGATATTTTTAGTGATATTTGTGAATTGTTTTTTCTAAATGTTTCATTAGCATGTTGCTAATGTACTGTTAAATGTGGTTAAAGTTACCATTCATTTGTTACTGTATTCATTAATTTTTTATGACATAGAGAGCCATCGCTAATAATATTCATTTTCATTATATTATTCACTTGCATTCTGTGTAATTGCATAAACACAATCTTCATTCTTTATAAATCTCTCCAACAGTGTGTAATGTTAGCCCGTTAGCCACGGAGCACTATCAAACTCATTTAGAATCAAATGTAAACATCCAAATAAAATACTATACTCACATAATTCCGAACGCATGCATGCAGTATGCATGACGAACATCTTGGTAAAGATCCATTTGAGGGTTATATTAGCTGTGTGAACTTTAGTAAATGCACCTGTATTACAGTCAAGAAGCTTGAGGGGGCAGGGGCAGGGAGCGTGCGATTTAAAGGGGCCGCAGCCTGAATCGGTGCATAGTTAATAATGCCTCAAAATAGGCAGTTAAAAAAATTAATTAAAAAAAAAAATCTATGGGGTATTTTGAACCTGGAAACTTCACAGACACATTCAGGGGACACCTTAGAACTTATATTACATCTTGTAAAAACTGGTTCTAGGGCACCTTTAAATGTTCCTTTTGTGTTAATTTAGGAAAGATCATTTAGTGGTCATTGTCTTTATTATCATTATTTTAACTACACTGATTTTACAAGTAAACCATTTGTATGTTAGTACCTTTTAAGCAATATCTGTTTGTATCCAGATCATGTCTTTTTTTTATTTTCAATGTTCAGCACTAAAGGTGTTTGAAACACAGGGAGAATGAACAGTCATAAATAGATCCTCTCTCGAATAAGCCAAATCTGCAGCTTAACTGTATCATTGTAGAGGGGGGAAAAAAATCCAATTTGCCATTTTGCGTTCTTCAAATATTTGAAATCTGAATAATTTGATCCCCAAATTAAAATGAACTAAACAATAAAACAAACAAGCTCTTGTGGAGTAAATTGGATTTTAAACCAGACAAAAAGGGTATTGTCTATGGATTTGTGCACTATTTATTTTCATATGGAATTCAATTGAACATCTGTCTTTTTTCAGACATATTCTGAATTATGAAGAACTAAATAATTCGAGACCTTTTTAGCTTTTCCTTTAAAATAAGAAAATAGGAGCTCATTGTTTCTTAAGGTTGCCAAGCAACATTTTCACTTTTCTTGGAACTAAATGTAGCATTGCAAATGATTTTGAATAGGAACTGTGTTCCAGGAAGATCTTCGTCAACACTGCATGCCTTGCTTTGTCTCCAAAAACCACTGCGTAACTATCTTTGGCTTTTGTAGTATTCAGAAGATTTTGCTCATTAATGTAATTAATGTCAACAGAGTCAGGTCAGTTTACACCAGAATAACACAAAGAACTGAAGGTGAAGTATTTGTAGGAGACAGTCTTTGGATGTCCAAGGTGACTTGGGTGGCGATGGGAGACCAAAAGTGGCGTTATCATGGTGCTTTTTGCAACACGTATTGTCTCTGCAAGGTTCTGTTGCACCTAGCAATGCACAAGTATGTATTCATTTATTTATTTATTCTTTAAATACATTTTCTTCAAACCCACTGGTTTCGATGGTTTTGAAAATAGGCTGGTTGAGCAGATGTACCTATATATATTGAGTACTTTGAGAAGGATTAAAGCAAATAATGTTATGGTTTAAAACCAGAAACTTTGGGCTGTACGTGTCAATCCTTGTATGTTAAACTGCTTTAGTCCATGTTAAGACTGAGGGTCGATTGTCCAATGCCAACACTCTTACTGACATTTCTTATAAATTGTTTCTAAGTCCCACCTATTGAAAACAAAAATGTTCTATCCAAAAAGCTACCTTTGACATCAAGACATTTCAGCAGGACACATCTGTACCCCCAGGACAGGGTGTAACCTGAAATGATTTAGTCTATATTAGTATTCTGTTTCATCTACTGCCAGGAAGGAGCTGGGGGGATGAGGCAGTGTGTGTGTGAGTCTCAGTCTGCTCTCTCTTTGGTCCACTGCACCAGTGGCGGATGGTGTCAGACATCTCCAGCTGGAATGACCGTCTGCCGCCCCTCCGTCCTGGGAAGCAAAGCGCCTTCCAAACGTCTGAGAGCCAGATGTTGTCACCCCAAAATCACACTAAAGGACCAGTACACATACTTATACTGACTCACACATACATAGACAGCAGCAGCAGCAAATAACTGCATTCCCAACACCATTTGGCCATCAGAGGCTTGTAGTTTCCATCATCTCCATATTTCATTTCCTGCTGTGGATCTGAAAGCACATCCCCAGAGGATTTCTAGCTGTCATGCTGTCACAAGCGCTAGCTTACACCAGTATCTGAGAAAAACCATTGATGTCTAGCAGCCTTCTCAGACACATCTTTCCCATGACTGCCATCCTGTTCGCTTCTCTCGTCAGTTTTCTGTTGCTTTCACGAGAGTGTTTCCAAATTGTCTGTCTGTTCTTTCGTTCAGAATGGTTGGTCTGGTGAGAATGTGAATTCAGCTGCATGGTTGACAAGGGAACTTTTTTTTTTTTTTTTTTTTTAGAGAGAGATGACAATTAAATGATTTGTTGCAATGCCCAATCGTCTTGACTAATACATTTCCATGATTTTTTTCTGCCATTAAAAATGAATAAGGAATTTTAGAATCATTAAATCAGTTTATTCAACCAAATTGTTAAAAGAAGCTGGTTTAAAAGAACAATGGACTCAGAATTAAGTGGATTTCGATGACTTCTCGCTTAAAAAAAAAAAAAAAAAAAACAACAACAAAAAAAAACAAATAAACAAAATATATATATATTCAGATTGGCTTGTGAATCAATTTGACTGCTTCATTAAAAAACTGATTCAAAATAACTATGAGCTCACAAATCACTAAATTTCCTTTACTGCTCCATGACTTTTCCAGTCAAATGTGGTAAGTGGATGAGGATTTTTTTTTTTAAATGATCAATTTCAGATGATTCGCCAACAAATTATACAATTTGCAAATCAATTTCCCCTCATCATAAAATAAAACCAATGCAAAAGAATGATTTGCTATAACATTTACATTAAATGACTTCTATTCTACAACCCAACCTTCCTGGCTAATGAATTTCCATGACTTTTCTAGTCATTATAAATAGATAAGGTATTTTAAAATCATTCAATAAATTGGTTCAACCGAATCATAAAAAAAAAAGAAAAAGAAAAAAAAAAACTAAAAAGACTGACTCAGAATTCAATTAATCTGCATGACTTGTAGATAAGGATTTAAATAAATAAATCCATTCAATTTCAGACAGATTCATTAACAGATCATTCAGGGCTTTGTTTCCCAAAAGCATTGTAAGCCCGAGTAGAATTTAGAGACCATTAGTACAACACTTTTGGGTATTGCAGCCAAGACCGTTTTGGAAATCAAATTCATTAAAAGAAACTGGCACAAAATATTATTATCCTAAAAACATTTATAGTATTCATATACACTTTTATCCAAAGTTACTTCCAAATAAAGTCAATGATTTGCCATGACTTTATCATACCTTTCCAGCCTTTCAGTCTTTTGTGTTTTTATCAATCAATTTGAGACCAATTTGTTAACCAGTCATTAAGACTGACAGATTTGACAGATGCATTAAAAAGAGCTGACTCAAAAGAACAACTTGCTCAATATTACTGAATTCCCATGAGTTTTCATGACCATTCCCGTGGTTTGTGATGTGTAAAAAAAAAAAAAAAAAAAAAGCTTAAACCATTTTAAATATAATTGAAAATAATCAATTCAAAAGACAGACTCACTCAAAAATCAGATATTTAGAGTAAGTTTAAGTCTACATGAGCACTGTTTAACCAATTACATATTTTATAGCAGAGCATTACTAAGCCTTTACAGACCAATTTAAATATTACCTTCTATTTCAATGGCTATAGGAACCCTGGAGTTACAATTACATAATGTAGTGGCATGAAACTTCCCACGTGCATTTTGGCGAAACAAATTAGAATGACGATAATTTACGTGGATATTAGTCAGCCATTGACCTTTTGCACATCGGTATTCATTTTCTCCATGTGGATGAATGGATCTTGACACACTATCAGTCAAACTCCGAGAATTACGGTCTACACAAATTATGTGATATTTTATTTATAAGTCTTACACCAATTACACCAGTTCCATGTTTTAAAAATTCATCCATTGTGGCAGGTGTAAATGATAGCCAATGATATGAGGAGAGAGGCAGAGCATGAGAATGTGAATCTCCCTGCAGAAACTTAGGCTGATTGAGGGTTGAAATATGAATGAATTGAATTCATCATCTGGAACATACACAAACTGTTCCAGTACCGCGTGCATGTGTGCTCAAGTGTAGGATTAGAGAAATTACTGTGGGACTTTGGGGGAATTGCAGGGTCTTGACTAGAAGTGTTAAATAAATGTGCTGGGAAATTGAGGTTAGAAGGGAATCTATGAGCAATTAAAATCGGTTTAAATGAGTATTGGCTGGGAAGAGCCTTAAAGACCTTTGAATAAACAGTCGTGGTACCACATATTACATCATACAGTGTGTGAGCACCCAAACATAACACACAAATGTGCTTGTTGAACATTTAATTTCACAACCATTGGCATTAGTAGAGAGTTTGTCCTCTCTTCTGCTCTTCTCTCTCCTTTACACTACTAAATAGATATTGTATGGGTGTACGCTTGACTTTATGCACCTGTTTAGTGATGGATGTGGCTGAAATAAACATTTTAATTAGAACAGGACTATTTGCAGTTTACCTTTCACAAAATTGCACACAATATTGAGGAATTTAGAGTCAAAATATTTTGTCATATTCCAATAAGATATATTTCAGTTATGACATCTCTTGGAGTGTTAGGTTTGCTAATGAATATGACTGTGTTGCTGCTACTGTTGTTGTTGCTGCTGCAGCTGCAGAGGAAGTATGGGACTTGCTACTGCCAATACATACACAACACACTGCTGTGAGCAAGTAAGACATGCTGCTGCTGTACAATATAGCATACATGAATTACCCATAGCAGATCTATACAGGTGGAGCTGGGGAAGGTGGATGGTTTGAGCAGTGAGCTCATTGGCTACTGATACAGCAGGGACCAATCAGCCCTATAGAGAATGGTGTGATTGCAAGCAGATTGAGTCAAGGACCTATCAGCCTGTACCATCCAGAGTTTCATGACAGAACTTACTCTTAATTTAAATTCGGCATGAAATGGAAGTTGTGATAGTCTTTTCTTCTCTTTTGTGACATATATCTGAGTGAATCGGCTTCTCAAACAAGAAAACATGTAGGCTGTGGCTTGATTTTGTCCATGGGGAATTGATTGAATGGTTGTGGTTTGCTATTGCTGTGATGGCATGTGAGTGACAGGTTGTCCTGCCCTCAAGTATGAGGACAAATTAATTTGTAAAAAATAAATGTAGACCGATAAATCATTTATAATAAACACTGCAGTATTCCATACAAAAAACAAGGACTGTCAGTTTTGATTTCATGGTGAAATTTAGTCACATGCAAGAGCAGACATTTCTGCTGACCAAATGACTCTAGAAGGACTAACCTTTCATCTAAGAAATTTGGTTTTCCTTTCGACATTTTCAAAAAGACATTTTCTTTTTGACCTTTTCTTCCTTTGACCGTGTACATTCAGTCTGTCATGTAAATATGGAAAGTAAATCAAATGTAAAACAGCTGTTTAGCTGAAACAGTAGAGCAAACTGTAACATTTTTTGAATCTTCTGTTTTATGCAACCAAGGCTCATTGGAAAAATGTGCATGTGGCGACATCTTGCATGTTCTGTGACACTTTCAAAGTGAAATGTCTAGTGACTGGTGCTAAAAGCTTGTTCACTTGTATCTGAAAAAGATGAATGTGAATCTGAATCTGACCGTGAATCTCAATTTATTGTATTATTTGTTGTATGCATCACAGCATCTTGGAAATGAAATGTCTGTGACTGGCACTAAAAGATTTTTTTTTAAAATGTACCACCTACTAAACCCTAAACATACCAGATAGTGTTAACATAGTATTAAGCAGAACAGAACAAATTACAAGTTACCAAAAAGAAAAAAGAAAAAAAAAAAGAAAAATAGTGTTTCTTAAACTGATCAATTATCCAAGCTCAACAAATGATATATGACCCTCGATTGAAACACTGTCAATCATAACAATGTTAATATGAATGCTGGCATAGTGCAGGCCATTGGCAAATGCATCATTACATCATTATCATGAAATATTACATCGTAATGTTTGGGGGAAGTTTCTTTATAGAATGTTTGCATTTATACATTGAGTTCCCTGCTTCCATTGCATTGCATTGCATATCACATTTTTTTTTTTCTTTCTATTAATTAAAAAAAAAAAAAAAAAAAAAAAGTTTTTATAGACCCCTTAATCGCCTACGTCACTGTGACGTCACCGCTCTAGCTGGAGGCAAAACATAAATAAGAACTCATAGCGGGCGCACTAAAAGTTTGAGGTTTTGACTTTAAAATGTCGTCTTGTTGTGTTTTTGGCTGCCAGAATAGAAGGAACAGGACTTTTGGTTCAAAACTAAAGTTTTACCAGATCCCGGCAGACATTCCTTCACAGAAATCAAAAAGATAATTGTGGTTGAAAGCAATACGGCTTACAGACTGGACGGAGACAATCATAAATAATGCTTGTGTTTGCAGTGCACACTTCATATCAGGTAAAATAATCGATGCATATGTAATGGTGTGTTGGTTTTATCTAGTACAAATCAGCAAGTTTCTGTTTTATAGGTGAAAAGTCGCCAACCTTCAGCGCACTAGCTAGCTTAAATGTTAAACAAACATACAGCGATAGATGTGTGTGTCATCCTTTGAATGGTCTCTTAAAATAATCCACATTGCTAGCCATAATCATAGTTAGCCCAGCGTTAGGTTACATTAGACATTAAGCCTTGACACAATTCCCCGAACCACCCGAAAGTAATTCAAATGTTGTCTAGGAAATATCCAAAACTTAAGTTAATTTACAAAAATAGCTGTCACGGTCCCGCAGAGTCAGTGACTGTACATATTCGGACAGTTCTGAACCTTCTTCTGCATCTGTTTAATAAATCCCTCCCAAAACATGCTAGCTTACGCTTGTCAACATTGAGTCCAGCGTCTCTTTTTGCCTCCAGCTAAGCCCCGCCCACCAAGAAACGTTGCAATGTTTACAAACTTTTAAGGGGTCTATAAGACGATGCTAAAAGGTCATGTGGTGGGACTCCCAAAAAACACACTATATAAAAACACAATATATGAATTAAAATATGAATTATTTCTATTAAGAAACATTTTGAAAATAATAGATGCACGCACATGCATGTATTCAATGTGTAAGGAAAATACATTGAATAACATTAATTTTGCTTCATGTTTGCTTGATTTTTATACATTCATTTTTTTTTTCTTTCCCAAAACTATGAAACCAACATAAATAGAAATATAATCTTTATGCAAATTTGTGTTTTATAGATTTCTTAAAAAAAAAAAGAAAAAAAGAAAAAGAAAATCTGACAATTTTATTTGTCATTGAACCTCTAGCGCAGTGGTTCCCAAACTTTTTAGCGTGGAGTACCCCCCTGAAGGGATCACCATCCACTTCGACTGCAGTCACACCTTTACCATTAAGGGACAATATTTGCTCCCTAAATTGATTTTTCCAGTGCATTTTTTTGTTTACCTTTATGAATAACTTTATAAAATAAATAATGTTTTAAATAAAAAAATGTTCAATAGAGAAATATGTAATGATGGTAAAACTAAGTAAAACTTTTAAATATTAAACTAAAACCGCCAGTAGGTGGCAGCAAGTCACTGTTTTTATGAGTGAGTCATCGAGTCATTCATTCAGTAACGAAGCATGTGGCTGTGAATGAATCATTGGATCATTGACTCTCATGATTCGTTCAAAGCCGCAAAATTGTTTGCGAAACAGACGTGTTGTAGTTCTGCTGTGGTTTTCATTAGAACTATTATTTCACTGCAAAATAGAGTAAATACTGACAGTACTGTGTTTAAAATGTAGACTACATTTTATTTTTGACCTGTTGTATAATGATGTCACGTTTGCAGTCATGTGGATATTTGGGAACAATTGCATTCTTGCTTGTTATCATCATTAAATACAAGAACTCACACAAGGTGTGTTTTTGTATCGGAGTAAAAATTTGTATCGCATTAAATCGAAATGAATCCATTATCTGTGTCTGTATTTGTTTTTCATGCGAGTAAGAGCTAAATCCCCACTTTTACAAAGGTGCATTGTACGGCAGTAATTTAGCGTGATTTAAGGCAGCAGACTGCTGCTTGTGGATACTGTAATTTTTGACTGCAAATGATGAGGTAATCTGATTAAATGTACTGGATTTACGACATTTTGGCAATTAGAAATACATGCTTGATTTTAATATTATTTAGAATTAAATGAACTACTCGCGTACTCCCTATTGTCACCTCACGTACCCCCAGGGGTACGCGTACCCCAGTTTGGGAACCACTGCTCTAGCAGATACTGTCAGGCATTGATGCATTCTCAGCATAGGTGTAATGTGAAATTAAAACACCCCCCACTTTCGATACCCTTGAGGGTTTGTGAAATATATGTAGGATTTACAGTAGTGTGGCCATGAAAAAAATGAAACTAAGGCCTAGACAAGGAGCTGAGTGAAGTGCTTAAGTCCATATCGAAAGTGGGGGTGTTTTTATTTCACATTACACTCAACGCATCAATGCCTGCCAGTATCTGCTAGAGGTTCAATGACAAATAAAATGTTCCCTTTCTTTTTCCAAAGGCTGCTGTAATGTCCAAAGGAAAGCTGGTCATGTAGGATGATACAAGCCTTTAAAGGGGTACTTCACCCCTGGAAAGATGAATGTGTATTTAAAATTGGTCATTTATGTAGTAGAAATGTGAAATTATTTTTGAATTTGGAGCTTTCTAGACTGAGAAAAGGGAGAAAATGTATTTTTGACTAATGTGGATGAAAGACAACAACTCCCAGAATGCACTTGTTTCGCTGCCCTTGCGAGGCCACGCCCAAACCACGCCTATCGGTTACAATCGTGAGTTAGTTCATACATTTACAGCGAAATGGTGCTAAATTGACACACGGCCTAAGGCTGAAACAAATTCCTGCAAAATCATTTACAAGTAAACAGTGACATGGATATTCCGTATCATAGCAACAAAGCGTCTCAACAGAAAAAAAACGCTGCGCTGCAGAAGCGCTCTCACGGCTCACAGCGCGCTCACAGACGGACGTTTTAAGCAGAGCGCCTAGCGTTTTCAGCTGGCTAAAAACGCTCTGGTGGACACACGGCCTAAGCGTATTCGCCTAGAGGTAAGACTCGCTGATACTAGACTCTTATTTCTGATAACACAGTAGCCTATATGTAGTGTTGTAGGTAGCAGTGAAACTGCAAACTTAGCAAAGTAACGTTAGATAGACAATTACATATAAGTTGCATATAAGTTGACTGTTATCAAAGTAAAGCCACTGTTCTGTAAAACTGAGTTAGTCTATTTATCTATTTATGCTAACTTACCACAAAAGCCTGTTGCTGTATTGGTTGAGATGACTGCAGAGACCGATAAATTTGCGAGATGAACCACTGATGTAGTGCAGACTATAACAAAATAATGTTACTGTAAGCTTAAAAATATAACTGTGACACCCACTTTTGATAAAATCTTTGATCTATGTCCGTGAGTAACCTCAAACCTATGCCTCAAACGCGCATATGTTATGGGCGTGGCGAAAAAATGCCGAACTACTTGCTATTACTGGCTGTAGTTTTAAGCCTCTGGCCAAAAAAGCCTCCGATGACGCAAAATGACGATTTTTGCGTCATCGGAGGCTTTTTTACAGAATAAAAATGCATAAATCTCTCATCTCGGGCTGATATGAAGGGGGAAAGCACGGTAATTCGAAAATACTGGTGGTATTCTACTAATACAAAGCTTAATGCTAAATCCTGAAGTAACCCTTTAATACACCTACAAGCATCAGCTATGTTACCTCTGATTCTCCAGTTCCTTTCCACTCAATTCAGCCTGAAAAGCCACACAAAGATACTTCGAGTGATCAAGGGAGCAGATATAGAAAAGTAATGTCTTTTACGTTAAAGATAAAATCATTTTATGTAAAAATGTCAGATAACCTTTTCAGCAAACGATTTTTGGCCATTTATTAGATATGTAAAAATAGATTTTCTACAGAAACTTTCAAAATCTATTTACGCATTCATGTCCGTCACGAGTTGTGAGGGAGAGACTAAACACACAAATAACATGACGATGATGAGGAAGGTAACAGGCTTTAATTTCCAACAGGGTGATTACAAAGACATTCCACACAATGTAGACAAGACCCAACAAACACACACAAAACTGAACTGAACTTAAATAGGGGAGATAATGAGACACACACACCTGGACACAATGACGAAATCAAATAATTACTATGACAACAAAGGCGGGAATGGTGCAAAACAGTCCTGATGGTGTGACAGTAGTGTCTCATACAAATATTTCCTGAAGCAATTAGTCAGTAAGTTTGCTTAGTGATGAATTTTGTTGTACTGAACACAGCTGACATTTGAGATCAATTAAATTATTACATTCGATGTCAGGTTATGAAGCACCTGCCATCTAAAATGTTTCCTTTAAGCTGTTGATGGCTACATTTAGAAAAAGAACCTCAGAGTCATAAATTGCCTTTAATCTCACCCCATTAAATTAGTTAAGCTTTTTAAAATACCTTTTTTTCTTTAGAGGGTGGGAAGTGATTGGTGTAATTCCCACTGGATGTTTAACATTTCAGAGTGTCAAACTCAGTAATAATGCACATTTACACAGTGCTGCTTTGGAAGTAAAGATTTCACATTTTCATTTCAGTTTGACTATGACCTTTACCTTTCTTGTGGGGAGAAAATAAAAATCAAGATTACACGAATCCAAAGGAATAATTACAAGAAGGGTAGGTGCATCTCTAATGTGGTTTAATACTCAGTTGTCATAGAAAAATAAATGTCAAAACTGCTGGTGGTGTCAGAACTTTTCTTCCTGTGGCACAAAGTATGTTTTTAAATTTTAAACAGAAATCAACTATGAACAGAAAGAAAAGATACATGCAAAAAATTAAAGATTTTACACCCTAATACAGCATTTTGAGGTTGTTGGTGTGCCTGGGTCATTTGCTTTATTGTATCACTTTTTTCCCCTAGTAAAATAGTCAGTTCATCTACCAGATCAGTGATGTACATTAGTTATAATCGGTCAAGCTGAGCCACATTCTGTGTATTAGTTTATCATTAGCCTATATCATTCTAGAATATCCTGACATATTTTTCCATTCATCCACTATTAACCATTGTTAAAAATTCATTTTAAAAGCTAACATTACTGAAAACACTATATAAAGTTATGACAATGCAGTTTAGGTTTTTTCAGGATTCCTATTTCCTGTTAATGTAAATGGTAATACACTGTATTTGTATTTATATATATATATATATATATATATATATATATATATATATATATATATATATATATATATATATATATATATATATATAAAAAAAAAAAAAAAATACAATACAAATACTTCAAACAATACTGTCCTGGCAGAAAATTATCCGCATATTTTAAGTTTACAGACAATTACTTCAACCCTAAATCAGTGGGATGTGTAATTCAAAGTATGAGTAAACTGAAAAAATAAATAAATAAATAAATAAACGAATAAACAATACTTCGTATTAACACATTACATTAGGTGGTATGTTCACAGTCAAGTATTCATACCTATACAGTATAATGGTGATCATAGTACAAATAATCATTGTAGTGCAAAAGAGACTGTACTCTGTGTTTTAGTAGAGTACAATGCACAAAATCCACTCTCATGGAAACATAGAAATGGATTATTGAATAATTGAAATGAGTCATTTCTTTCATACTACTTCCCCTCTTTTTTCCCTTCATATGCTAAGAATCTGCTTGTTGTTTTGACTGATATTGGATATAAATATGTATTATCAAGATATAATGCATCAAACATTTAATAAAAATGACATGGTAGGATTAAATAGCGCTGGTAGAAAAACCTGAAGTGAGATAGGAGATGACGTATTTTATCACAGATTTGGCAGCGTATTCATTACAGAACACTTCAGCTGTATAAGAAAAAAAACCTCTCTGCTGTCACTGTGATCCAGCCACAGGAAGGCCAAACTTAATCTGATTGGATAGATTACACAAACATATTTTTATCTGCCTCTTTGTTGTCAAGACACCAGAGGGCTTGTCAGGAGTTATCCAAACAGCAAATTCCTTTGATATATTTTTGTTTCCGACTTACTGACAGTTCCTCAGAGGTACAGAAGAGCTAAAAGAAAGGTCACCTTTGCTGCGATGTGTTTTGTTGGCAGTTTGCAGGGGATGTGACAATGCGCGAGGATACGGAGATGATATTTGGGGACGTTGAAAGGCAAGCGACAATCCGCCAGATTACAGCAGGTACAATGACATGCCCGCAATAAGGAGCCGCGCCGATCTTGCCCCGCAGCCCAATTTCTCCTTCTTCCAGCAGCGCGCTGAGATTATTTGAGCCTCGGCAAATGTCAAGGGCATGATTCTCTTAGATGCCCAGCAGGAAATAACCCACTGTTGCCCTCAAAACAAATGAAACCGCATTCAGGGCCAACACAGGGGTTATCTATTGAAGATGGAAAGCCAAAAACATTGTATGTTTTCTGTAACAGCTTGAACAAGCATCAAACGTGTAAACACACACACACATACTCACATACTATAACAAGTCTTGGAGATGAGGATAAAGCTATCGATCAGTGATAGCAGTGCGCTCTTAGGGACTCTATCTTCAGATTCATGGCTGACTGTCTTTTTTATGCCTAGTACTTCACCAGTGTTTCTTGCTCACACTGGACTTCAGTAGGTTTTTGATGGGATTTCTAAAGTGTCATTTTTCTGTGTTGTAAGATATCATGGTGAAGGGGAAGCAGGAAAGAGGCTTCCTCTGTCATGATTGTTGACAGAGTTTTAGCAGTGTGTCTTAAAGTACAGGTCTTGACAAAAGAGGTTGATAAAGCCTGTAGCCCAACCTATAGAACTGTGAAAAATATCCAATGTCCATTTGACGCTGTTCATGGACCTCCAAAAAAAGAATCGGGCTCTATAATTGTTAGATCAAAATTTCAATAATAGATAGAATATTTGTAATCCCAGTCATCAGTTAAGAAACAGGTGCCTCAACCTCTGTGATGTGTGGCATCAGCAGTGCGAGACACAGATCAAGTGTGATACAAAGCATTCTCAGATTTATTCAGGAAGAAGGGTCATATTTATAGACATAGGTCAAACAACAATCTCCAGGATGGCATGGGCATCCAATCATACGACTTAAGAATCAAACCTTACCATGTATGGCATTTCAAGAAATATAATAACAAATAAGAAATGTATGTGCGTAAAGTGTGTGTGTGTGTCTTCAACTTCTGGTTACGTGTGAGAGTGTCAGTGTGTCCAAGGACTGCTACTTCTTGTTTTGTCTAGGTAGGTACATGATGTGCACAATGGAAAAACCCCAAGACACAGAGAAAGTCAAAAAGTGAAGCCCAAGAAATAAGAAATTATTTAACAATAACATAATGTAATAAAATATTAGTTATTATATAAAGTGAAGATTAAAAATGTTATTTCTTATGCGTCGCCCTTAATGACGATGAGCAAACCCCTGCCAGGACTTCAGATGATGCCAATTCTGAATCAACGTGCATCACTGCCAAATTCTCTATATGTTGTTATCATTATGATCATAGTTTGTAATAACTGCTTTAATGAGATCATTGTTTCTGCCTAGATGAATACATGATGTTAGCTAACTGCATGATTTGTATTTTCTTAGAACTGTACATTTCTGACATATGGAGATTATTTGGACACAGTCACCTATGAAAACAAATTATTCTAAATTCTAATGTAGACATATTTTCTACAAAGCTGCTTTGAAACGATATGTATTGTGAAAAGCACTACACAAATGTGAATTGAATTAATAGTAAAATGAGAAAATCTTTCACAGCCATCGAAAAAAAAGACTCGAAACTCAAGAGAGAGCCTGATTTCTGATTCTTTCAGAACATAATTTCACCATGGTAATCAAAGTTTTCTGCCAAATTACCATTGCTACAGTAATTATTGTTAATTATAAAATTTATAAAAAAAATTAAAAAAAAATTAAATATTTCTTTTTTGCTTTGTTTAGTACCTGATTGCCACAAAATTATTAGAAATGTCTCAGGGTTACTCATAAAACCCGGTTCCTTGAGAATGGGAGGATGATGCAATGTTATGTACATATACATAACCCTGAGATGTTCCCTTTTGAGGGAACATCGATGTTGTGTCATGGTGTTGACGCAATGGAAACGACAATACCCACATCACCATACTGATGGGATGCCTGCAAACAGGTCGTGGAAAGTTGCACAAGCACTGTAGTACAGGAAGGACTCACCCCGAAAGGACCTGAGACCCTGGGCTGAGTTCACATCCACACTATAAAACCTGATGAATGTGTGCAGAGAGGACCTTTTTCTAGCACATTAGAGACAGCAACACTATGGGTAGAATGGGCCCTGACTTATGACGCTTTTCCACTGCATGGTACAGTTCAGAATGGCTTGATACGGCTCAATTTTTAGCGCTTTTCCACTGCATGGGGCAGCTTGTTACGGAACAGTTCGGATTGCTTAAATAGTACCACCTCGGTGGAGGTTCCAAGCAAGCTGTACCGATACTAAATGTGACGTGTAAACACTGCAGATCACTGATTGATCAGAGAGAATTGTCACTAACAGCATCATTGGATTTGAAACACGAAACACCAAACCTGCTAGATTTAAATAGTCAGTAACAGCCACTGCAGTCTCATTTGTTCGTGAAACGACTTGCTTTAAACGACTGTCGCACGGAACTTGAAAAAGAAATGGCTATATTGTGGTTAGCCGATGAGCTGCAGACTCGTTGGTAGAAGAGGAGTGGATCCACGGCAATAGAGGCGGCGCAACAATAACGATCAGTCTATAATCCCACCCACTTTGAAGCAGTACTAACAGCAATGGAAAATCAAACCGAAAGTAAAGTGAGCCGAGCCGATTAATACCACGCTGTGGAAAAGCGCCGTAAGCCACCCCACGCGCCTTATAGGCCAGACACATTTGAAACCCAATGAGATATTGTCTGTTTGGAAGCAGCGGAACCTCAGTTGTGCCCTCCAAAGCAGACAAAAAGTTGATCAGATTTATGCCACTGGCCTGAGAAGTGGATGTTTTTAGTAAGAGCCCTGACTGGACATAACTTATTCAGCCTCTCTTGCTCCTGAGTTTCAAATGCCGGAGGAGAGAGTGCCTGAAGAACAACAGGATGAAATGGTGAAAAAGGAACCTTAGTGATTTTGCACCCAGCCTAGGGTGCAAAATCACCTTGACCAGTCCAGGGGCAAAATCCAGGCAGGAGGAGGCAGCTGACAAGGGCCTGCAAGTCACCTACCCTCTTCAGAGAGGAAATAGCAATAAGTAAAGCCACCTTAAGAGTCAGAGGCTTCACAAAGGCTGACTCTAGGGGTTTGAAGGGAGCATTAGACAACCCTTCAAGTACCACAGAAAGATCCCAAGATGGAACACGTGGTCTGGAGATAGGCCTCAGCCGTCTAGCACCGTGCACAAAACGGGACACCAATACATGTGTACCCACTGTCATAACCTGGATCTGGTTGTGGCAAGCCAAAATAGCGGCCACATAAACCTTAAAAGTCAAAGGGGTCAGCCCAGCTGATGGATGCTCCTTAAGGATCTCCAGTACTAAACCAATCAGGCAGTCAACTGGGATCAGATGGTGTTGCTGACACATGATGAAAATAAACGCCATTTAAGAATGTACAGCTTTCTGGTAGAAGGAGTCATAGTATTGAGAATGGTATCAACAACTTCGGTAGAGAGACCAAAATCTATGGGCTGGTACCCCTCAGGAGCCAGACCTATAGTTTCCAAATCTTTGGTTGGGGTTGAAAGACTGTTTCCCGAGCCTAGGACAGAAGGGCCTCCTGGTCGAAATCTCCCAAGGAGAGCCTTCCAGGAGAGACACAAGGTCTGCGAACCATACTCGGGCCGACCAAAATGGGGCTACTAATATTAAGCAAAGCCTCTCCTGACAGACCCTCACCAGGACTCCCGGGAGCGGAGCGATTGGAGGAAAAGCATACAGACGCAGCCTCTGCCACATCTGTACCATGGTGTCCAGCTCCAAAGGAGCTGGAGGATGGAGAGAAAACCACAGGGGACAGTGGGTTGACTGCTCAGAGGCAAACAAGTCCACTTCCACCATATGGACTCCACTACTTGAGGGTGGAGTTGCCAATCCCTGGGCCTCAACCCCTGCCAAGACAGGATGTCTACAACCAAATTGAAGTGTCCTGGGATGTAAACTCTCCTCAGGGAGAGCAGTTTGCCATCTGCCTAGAGCAGGATCTGCTGTATCAGCCTGAACAGGGGGCACGAAACCTGTTTATTTATGTAGGAAATGTGGTTTATGTAGGTTGTCTGTCCACATTAACACATACTAGTCTGGGTAGTCAATAGTCTGGGAGGAAGTATTTTAGTGCTAAGACACAGTTGATGTGCCAAGACAGATGTGGGCCCTTCTCAAAGCCCCCAGGCTGGATGGCCTTCCATGACAACTTCCCTGCCCATGAGAGAAGTGTCCGTCGTGATGATCTTGCGATGGAAACAAGCTCTTAGAGAGGGACCCAAGGTGAGAAACGCAAGACGGGAGGTAGAAGGGCCAGCCTGCTGGACCCGGCGAGAGATGAACTGCCGAAACACCTGGGATTGCTTCTTTGCCACCTGAAACCTGTCCATGATTGTACTTATAGTGTGAACGCTGAACAGAACAGGCAAGATGGCGAGATTGGGGCATCCAGCAGAAAGGTCTTTTCTTATTCTCTGATCCCCAAAAGGTTGAGCCACAGATGCTTCTCTGAAGCCACTAGTGCAGCCATTAAACGGCCTTTGGCATGAGCTCTCTGCTTTGTGGAATGGAGAGACAGATCTGTGGCCCTGCGGAGTTCACGGACCCACCACCCTGACCTGCAGCCTTGTAAGCCTTGCCCAAAAGTGATGTAATTCGACAGGGTCTAGTGGGCAAGGCTGGTCTCTTCAATGATGAAGTGGAAAAGGGAGAGATATAACCTGCAAGCATCACCTCTATCCTCAGAAACAACTTATAACCATGTTTACTAAACCCAACGATGGTCAAATAATCTAACATCGCTGGGTTGTGAAAATGAGAAGAATATGGGGAAAGAAGGGGAAGTTGCCTTCTGATGGCTGGGCCCGATTGCTGGTAAGGAAGCACTCACCAGCTTACTATGAAGCGCTTCCCTTTTCTGGTCGGGCCACTCAAGATTTAGATTGGTCACCTGACTTTGTCCTAGGCCAATGCTTTGGCATGTGCACATGACTCAGACAACGGCACGATCTGAAGGCATTCCCATTGCATCAACTTCATGATGCTGCGTCAATGTTCCCCCAAAAGGGAACTATGGTTATTGGGGTACATTTTTGTAAAGGGACTGAAATCATCATATTAAGTCATGTTTTATTCCAAATCATTGACTATGTTCTCCATATCTGTAATTTAAGAGTTATGATCAAACGTTTCATTTTAGTCAAATGTTTTTTTTTTAAATGCAATTTTTTTAAATATGTAAAAAAAAAAAAAATGCTTTCTGTTGTTTTAGTCATAAAGAGTAAAGACATTACATATGTCAAATATTTCATTTTAAGTGGAATTATTGTTAATATTCAGTAATTGTTATCTTTGTATTCAGGCTCATTATTTCATTTGTAACACATGCAGTGGATGGAGACCTTTAACTGTGGATAAAATTGCACTTCAGACTAAAACACTAAGAGTAATTGAGGGCTTCACAATACCTTTCACAGTCATTTCATGGAGCAAGGTTGCACAGATGCATAAACAAGATGGAAATCTTTTGAAGTATAGATTACCATATGATTTAACCATGTAGACTGAGTTTCTTGAGCAGCAGACTAGACAGGTTTCTGAAGGATCATGTGACAATGAAGACTGAGGTATGATGCTGAAAATTCAGATTTGCCATCACAAGAATCAAATACATTTGAAAATACATTAAAATAGAAAATCTATTTCTCAATATTGCTGTATATTATACATTGTATATTAAACATCTTAATCTGGTTTTACTAGCTGTTACTTTCACAGCACTGAAATATGAGAATGTCTGTCTTAATTTGAGTCTTAAAATCTCCTGGCCTTTGAATACACCATTTTCTTCAGCTATTAACTCAGCTGATGGGTTTACATTACATACAAAGGAACTTAGGGCAACATAAGCTCAATAGGACTGTTTAACTGTGGAATAGCAGTCTACAAACCAAAGGAAAATGGGCCTCATTCCAACTGCCATCAATGTGGATGTGACATATCTCCCCTAAAAGCAAGCACGGTTCTGTCAACCTACGGATTACATTCACAGCAGGACCTAGACAATGTCAGCTCCTTTTAGAGGGCATTTACAATCCCTGCCACTATTCAGACCCCCTCCCTCCAGACATCTAATCAGTTGTCATTAGCCCCTCGACGGGCGTCCTCGTCTGGGCTCTTTCCTCTCACTCTGCCCCTGACCGCCGCCTGCTGTGCTGCTCTGAGTGTCCACGGTTCAAATCAATATGAGCCATTCAAATAAATCACAACTTTTGTGTAGAAAGTTCAGCAACTAAGCCGAAGTTCAGATATCGACAGCTCCTTTTGAAATCTTCTTTGCGCTGGGCGCCAACAGGAGGCTGGGAATGCGGAATGGCCTCATGCCTGACCCTAAATGAGTTCAAGGCATGTAGTTCAGGCACAAGTGGATTGTCCAGATTTAGTTTGAGCATGTTCTGAAAAGGCTCGCCGGACCAGAAACAGACAGAATGGGTTGATGAAAAATGAATGAGTGGAGCAGAAGAACTGACTCGTGGCCAGATCACAATGTGCGGCATTGTGGGAAACGTTCATATTTGTCAGTTTTTTTCCACCTTAGGTAGGGCTGCATGATTTGGTGAAATATGATTTTTTTTTTTTTTTTTTTTTTTAAATGACAGTTGTGATCAGTTTTGGATAAAAGTTACTTATATTGCATTAAGGCCTGATCACACCAAGGACAATAACTATAAAGTAGGGATGCACCGATACCATTTTTAAGGACCGAGTATGAGTACCGATATATTTTTTCTAGTACTCACCGATACCGATGCCTATACATTTATTAATTTCTCTCTCTTTTCTTTTCTTTTTTTTTTTTTTTTTTTTTTTTTTTTTTTTTGGTGATGATGTTGCAGATTTCCAAGCACAACACAGTGAGACTAATGAATGTAGGACAGCTTCTTTATTATTACTCTAATGAAAATAAATATAATTTTTATGTGCTTGTCACAAACTTAAAGAACACAAATTTCACAGTGTCCAATAACCTTCAAAGGGCATAATTACCAATATATATAATTGTTGCTGTTATATAAAAAGAAATTTATAAACAAATTACAAACAATACAACAAATACTATAGAGATACAAATTAAATAAACTTGTTTTTCAGATACAGTAGGTTTATTTACCATGTATACATTTAACATATTTTGTTGTTTTATTAACATTAATGACAGATATAGGCTACGGTCCCTTTAAGACTGAATCCATGGATACTGACACTTATCCTTTTTTCACCCAAATGTTTGCGTCCACTTAAGCCATAACTGACTGTATTTACTTGAGATAACATTTTGTCAAATATGTGTGCATTTGACCATTCAGACGGGAGGAGAACTGATCGCGCACTGTCTGAGACAACTGGGATAGCACGCAAGAAAGAGAGAGCGCTTCTGTTCTGTGTCATTCAGCGCGATTCCACCTATCCCGCCTTCACGAATCGAAAACGAATTGCGATTGAAATCATGCAGTTCGCGATGTGTGTGTTGTCATCATTAATTTTGAAGTATTTCCACAACCCTGAGGCTGACATTGTTTCTGCTGCTGCCGTCAGTGTCTCTGTGCACAGAAAATTCTGTCAGTTACTTCACGTGAGGTATCGGTCTTTAGTATCGGGGGTATTTTTATGAGTACGAGTACAAGTACATGAGCTTGGTATCGGGCCCGATACCGATACTGGTGCATCCCTAATATAAAGATAACTATAACAATAGCTATATTTACGATATCTTTTTGTTTATTCTAAGTGTGTGCTTCTCTGCCACTTTAAATGCTCCAGCTTGTTATAGCAGGATTGATTCTGATTGGCTCAGTGTTTTTATTGTTCATCAGCTGGATAAAATCATTCTGAAAGTGAATTCCAACTATATTGTTTCTATGTGCTGTTATTGTTATAGTTGTGGTGTGGACTCTGCTATTCTTTAATATTAGAGGAATATTTTTAGAACTATATCTTTATCGTTATCTTTATAGTTATTGTCCTTGGTGTGATTTTTACTGGTTAAATAAACATTACATAAAAAAAGAGAGATCAAATACAAGTCTATTTTGTATTTTTTACACTATGTAATGTTCTATTTATTAAAACCAAGTATAAATTTCATCAAGTTAGTGTTTTTACACATTTTTACATTCATTCTAATGTAAGGCTAGTAGGTAAGGCTGGTCTCTTCAATGATAAAGCTGAAGCAAGAGAGAGATAGCCCACAAGCTTCACTTCTACGCTAGGCAATAACTTATAACCATGTTTACTAAACCCAACGATGGTCAAATAATCCGATGTCACTGGGTTGTGAACACGAGAGGAATAATTATGGGGCTTTCCATAAGTTCGAGATCTCAGAATGATCGAGGAAAGAAGGGGAAGTTAGTTTTCGGTGATTGGGCCTGATTGCTGGTATGGAAGCACTCATCCAGCGCATCCCATTTTTGGTTGGGCCACCGCACGTATGACGACCTCTAGCAGCTCTTCATATGATTTAGAAAACGAAACAGAGTAACAACCCAAGGCAGTAACGATTTAAACAATATATTTTATTTGTAAACTAATGATCAGATTTTCTTTTCAAGTCAACTTATTTTCAGCAGTCATCAAGCTTGTACACACTGGTCACAGACACAGACACGAACATATACCTTTAAATTCCCCAAGCTGATTGCGCACTAAAAACCCCCACAGTCATCATGTTTTCAGGCCATTTCAAGTTTGATTTTTCTGTGACATAAAGCAGTGATATCTAAATGGCTGAGTTGTTTACTTAAAGGTGCCCTAGAATTAAATATTGAATTTATCTAGGCATAGTTGAATAACAAGAGTTCAGTACATGGAAAAGACATACAGTGAGTCTCAAACTCCATTGTTTCCTCCTTCTTATATAAATCTCATTTGTTTAAAAGACCTCCGAAGAACAGGCAAATCTCAACATAACACCGACTGTTACGTAACAGTCGGGGTGTACGCCCCCAATATTTGCATATGCCAGCCCATGTTCAAAGCATTAGACAAGGGCAAAACGTCTGGATACAGCTGAATCATCAGACTAGGTAAGCAAGCAAGGACAATAGCAAAAAATGGCAGATGGAGCAATAATAACTGACATGATCCATGATAACATGATATTTTTTAGTGATATTTGTAAACTGTCTTTCTAAATGTCTCGTTAGCATGTTGCTAATGTACTGTTAAATGTGGTTAAAGTTACTATCGTTTATTACTGTATTCACGGAGACAAGAGCCATCGCTATTTTCATTTTTAAACACTTGCAGTCTGTATAATTCATAAACACAACTTCATTCTTTATAAATCTCTCCAACAGTGTGTAATGTTAGCTTTAGCCACGGAGCACTATCAAACTCATTCAGAATCAAATGTAAACATCCAAATAAATACAATACTCACATGATCCGATGTATGCATGCAGCATGCATGATGAACATCTTGTAAAGATTCATTTTGAGGGTTATATTAGCTGTGTGAACTGTGTTTATGCTGTTCAAGGCAAGTGCCAGCTCTGGGGGCGGGGGAGCACGAGAATTAAAGGGGCCCCAACCTATGTATATCGGTGCATAGTTAATGATGCCCCAAAATAGGCAGTTAAAAAAATGAATTAAAAAAAAAAAATCTATGGGGTATTTTGAGCTGAAACTCAAAATACTCAGACACATTCAGGGGACACCTTAGACTTATATTACATCTTTTAAAAAGAAGTTCTAGGGCACCTTTAATTTTAATGGGCTGATAAACTGAGAAATCAAATTTTCCTTGAGCTTTTGACATATAAGACGTCATCATACTATAAGAATATCCTGTAAGTTTTAGAGCTGAAAACGAATCTTTTAGTTATATCGTGTTTGCACTGTTAGTGAAGACTAAAGCATTTGTTAGTGTACATAAATTGAGTTGCAATGACGAGATCACTGCTTTCATGCGCTCAACATATGTGATCGGCTACAGTGTTCATCTCTGCAACCTTTCATGCCACGATCTAAATATAATGCCATAGATTTAAATATAATGCAACACTTTTCACGATTAGTTATCCTTGAGAGCTGTAATAGTAAAAATGCGCTAAAAGAGAGAGTAATACTTGGCTATTTCAAATGGAAAGATGTCAGCCAATCACAGCAGTGGGCGTTTACACTGAAGTCTTACTGCAGACAACAGAGCATTCAAACCAGAGGGCTAAAATCAGGGTAGGAAAAATGCCTCTTATTTATAAATTATGCCAATTTTGGATGTAAAAAGCATACTAACATTATAAGTGCACCCCAGGAAACATTATAAAACAATAAACCAATGCAGTTCATGACCCCTTTAAATTAGTCTTCCCATTAACACCATCATTGTCTTCATTTTGGCCGATTCGAAAACGAAACAAGAGGCGGAATTTATTGCAGAAACCAATCATGTTCAATCATAACAAATCACTTCCAATCAAAGCATGATTGATGCATTGAGGCATCTCCTCTCACATGACTTTACCCTATTCATTCTCAATTACCCCCCACCAAACCCAGCCCACACTTTAGGGGGTCTGTTAAAAAAGTCAATGGGCTTAGGGGAGGCAAGCCTCCTGCTGTAACTTTACCTGCGGGTGTCGCTGTTGGACAGTGTTACTTTATAAAAACAAGTTACTTTTATTTTTAATGTCAAATTTTGTAATATTTGCATTGTTTACTTTAGTAATATTGATGATTTTTTCATCCCATATTTTTGAGTAGACACTGCCTCCCTTGCCTCCTCGGAGGAAATGCCCCTGTGTGAACAGGCCTTTACTCTCTAAAAAAAGTAACTTTTTTTAGTAACTTGTGTTACAAGCTCAAACAAGACTTTCAGCTTTGTTGCCATTCTGGACTGCAGAAGAATAGGATGTAGGAAAAGAAAGTTCAACACTCTGGGTGCTTCTCAATACTCATATTAATGCTTCCTCGTTTCCTCACTCCTCCATCCTTCAGCATGTGACCAGGAAACCGATTAAAGAAAGCCATCTTAAAGGAAGTCCCAATTCTCTAGTTGCACCACAAGGAGGCGAGGAACTAGAAGTGTGGAAGCTTTTTAGAGGAGCTATGAGTGAGGATGCACAGGTGTATCTACGTGGAAGCTTACTTGTCGAGAAACCTGACGCACATATAAATTCTCCTCCCCCCTCACATCTGTCACAATAATTTTAATTTATGCTTTATCTTTGCAGTATAAATAAACCATACATCTCACATATTTCAACAGGGTTACTATTATTTATTATGAATTTCATAAATAACCAAACTTCAACTACATAAGAGCAGATCCCTTGAGCGCAGCTGATGATGCTGGAAAGTGACGTTTGAGGGATCAAGAATATTCCAATGTACAAATAAGATTTCCTTTCATTGCGCCTTCCTCATTTTCTTTCCTTGCATCCTTTCCTCTCATCCTGTGTGGGGTGGGAAAAAAAAGCACAAATGTGATGTTCATCTGAAGTCATTTTTGCATATTAGCATGGTTGAATTGGATCATCAAAGTTCAGTAGCTTGGTTAATAAAGTGAGATTAATGACATAAAATATGTTTGCATTATTGCATGTTTGTGTAATATTCTGAGTTTGCATTTTTATTCATATCAGTCAATAAATAACAAAGTAATGTCTCAGTTACCTCAAGGGGACGGAGGGGACGGAGACGTCACGCCAGACTACCGTGTTCCGAGCCCAATTCGTCGGTCACTGATGTGACGTTGAATGTGACTGACTGAAAGGGAACTTGTTACTTTTTTTTTTTTTTTAAGTACTTGTTACTTGAAGAAAAGTGAGGTGCGTATCCCGAAGCCAACTGTGGGCGCAAGTTCCGTCATTATCAACACAATTCAACGGAACTTGCGACCGCAGTTGGCCAACAATGCTTTTGGGAAATGCACCCCAGGATTGCTATGCTTGTATGTTGGACTGCACAATTTGCCACAAAATTTTGAACAAGAAAAAATGTAGGGTGGGACTTGATTTTGTCCATGAGGATGGTTGTGGTTTTCTGTTGCTGTGATCTCATGTGAGTGAAAGTTTGTACAGTACCTCCCTCGCTCCAGTAAACACATCATTCAAGAAGAGAAGACACTGCAAGAGGGAGGGGAAGTTGTTTTGATCAGATATGGAGGGTAAATTATTATATTTTTTCATTTATATTAAACACTGCCATGTTCCGTAAAAAAAATGGTTTCATTTAATTTTGCAGCCCTAACCATAAGCAAACAATACAGAACCTGTAGAGACATAAAATGTGTGCTTACATTGTTCTGCTTATCCTTCAATCATGTCATTAACTCTCTGAGGTCTGAAAACGCGCCGGCGCGTTTTGCAGGATTTTTTTCACATTGCAGCAAAACAGACTTAAAATACTCTGTCATTTCTTGTCATAGAGACATAAGTAATATATCAATTGAAACTATAGAACGTCTTCTTTTATTTGTGTACACTCAGAGTAAAAACACAATGTTGTGCTTTTTGTAAAATAAAGAAAACTAACATGATGCGTGATCTCTCCTCTCCCTCTGAACGAACTCCAATCTGATAGTTCTCAGAAAATGAACTGTAACTTATGAATACTAATGACAAAAAAAATGACACTTACGTCTAAAGAAACGTTGAAATGTCAGGTTTTAAATCGTGTAAGTCAAATCAAAAACAAACATTCTGTGTTTATGTAATCTGTATGAAAAGAGAGCCTTGTCTGAAGTCTGTGATTCAGCTCATTACAGCCAGCGCTATTCAGAGGCAAATTCTGAGGCAATACATGCATACATCGTCTCAATCGTGTATTTATTGTCTTGAAAAGTGTTTATTTGGATGGTAAAGCCATGGTTAGCGATCTCTAGAAGACATGCCTTTAGTTCCTGGTTCCTTTTCTTCTTTATATGAATTTGTGGCCTAAAGGTGTACAGAGAGCGCCCTCCGGCTGCAAGTATGAATTAAAACACCATTCCTGAAATGTTCTCTTCTTCTTTAGAATAATTTGTGGACTAAATGTGCACAGAGAGCGCCCTCCGGCTGCAAGTATGAATTAAAACACAGTATCCAGCACTCATAGTGATGACAATAAATATTACTTCTCAGTATAGAAAACTGACATAAATATATAAGAATCCATCAATATTTCTCCAAATGTGCATGCTTTTAAGCTAAAGCCTATATGAAATGCCATAGAGGTAACATAATTGTTCAGACACTTTGCATCACAGAAATAAATTATATTTTAAAGAATATAACAGAATACAATTATTTTAAATTGTAATAATATTTCACAGTATTGCTGTTTATGATGAGCTGAGACATTATTACAGAGGGTTTTTTTTTCACAGCCTACCTGACTGAAAGGCCTCATTAATATGCAAGTCATTTCAGGTTATTATTATGCAATTCTTTTGTCTTCTCAGGTGTAAATGGCCTATTATGCATGCAGATTCACGCCTCCACGCATACTGTGTTTCTTGACTAAAAGTATCTTACAAAAACTAAATCAATATATTGTTTTATATGAAGGAGTAGGCAGCATAATTTTTACATAATTCTGAAGCAAAAACTCTAGTCTACAACCTCCAATACCCAAAAGTCTTGTGAACACAGATTTAATATACTTATTTTGGCCTTATTTCAGTGACTTAAGTTTTTTGTTTTTTCAATAACCACGCACAAACATTATTCCTTCAAAAATACAAACATGTACATACATGTTCCTCACATATTATTGTAGCCTAGTTTGTGCTGAATACAGTGTAATGGCACTTTTGTCATTTATATGTTTATGAACAACTGAAAAAAGCACAAATGTCAGGGCATGTCAAAACTTCTCCAAGCCCCAAATCAGCCTCAGACTCCAGAGGGTTAAGGCACTGAAACAACGTCATGCGCGACAAATATGAGCCGCGCTGTTTTTTCTTCCCTCAGCCTCAAGGGAGTCTTTATACGCAGACTGCTGGATACACAATCTGCTATGTCTTAGTTCATGCTGTGAATTGTCTCTTGTTTCGCCTTCGTTGAATGCCATTTTGGTGTCATCCTATCAGCTAAACAGCTGAGGCTGCATAAAAGAGGCTCACATGTTGTTGATTGGAATGGCTTTGAAAAAAAAATAAAAATAAAATAAAAATAATGCATTGTTGAGCTTGTACATAATTTTTAGTGTAATAGCTGGTTAACACAACTGTACCTGAAGATAAAGTCATTCAAGGTACTGGAACAGAGTGTGATATAACAACACAGTGGGTTTGTAGCATCTAAATCTGGCAGGTCATCCAAGAGAATTGAAATATGTAGATTTGTACACAAACACCATACTCTTCTACACTCAACTACAAAATGTTCCAAAAGCAATATATCAAATATCAATATTAAGATTTAAATTCAGTTTAGTTCACACTAAATATAAAATGTATGCGCTTACTGTGTACTATTCATTTAATCACTGTGAAACATATCTTTGTTAATTTGTTATTCATTTTTTATTTTTTGTCTTTCAAAAATATAACAATTACAACAAAATACATTTACTTGAGGAGAAAAAATGTGTAACGTAATAGGAGGATTCATCTGTGTTTGTAGAAACATGAAATCTGCAAGCGCAATAAACAAAAATGTCAGTGTTTTCATGCTTAAAGTCATGACTGCTGCAGTATAGTGTCACATACATTACAGAGACCTAAAGTCTTGCATCATCAACCGTGTAATTCTGAATCATTGGAGGCATTGAACCTTTATTCTGCCATTTCATGTAGAATAGATGGGAAAGTCTCTGCGTTCGTTCTACTGGTTCATTTCACAAAGAATGAACAAGTCCAATAGTCACATATGTCTCACTGTGTAGTGTATAAGACATTGGCATTCAGGAAGCATGGAGACCCCATTAAACCCATTCAATACTCAGCCAAAATGAGCGCTGATCAGTGAAACAGATTATTAAAATAGCTGAGAAATGAAATCTCTGATCCTTGATCCTTGGTTGCGCTACAAATAATTATCTGTCATTTTGATAGACAGAGTTGTATTTTTTTTTTTTTTTTTTTTTTTTTTTCAAATTTCTTTTCATTTCTCTGATAATTATATAGAGGTATGCCATTCCACTTATGTAACTGACATAGTCCTGTTGAATACAGCCAGTATTACCATTTCAATAATAATAATAATAATAATAAATAATTATATAATTGGTGCCATCGCTTCCCCAGTGTAAATGCCACACACATACACGGCCATCTACATGATGTAAAAGAAAATTGGATAAGGCGACCTTCTTCCACTGCTCCAACATCCAACTCTGATGCTCACGTGCCCATTGTAGGCGCATTCAACGATGGATGGGTCATCATGAGCCGTGTTTCCACTGTCGGGCCTAAAGCGGGCGTGCTAGTGCATGCCAGGGCCAGTCGCGTTTCCACTGTCACTTCCGGGGCTTGATCGTGCCTCGTCGGGGCTTCCTCGGGGCCAACGGCCCGGGTTTTTCGGCCCGCCGAATATCTTGGTCCAAAGCGGGCTAGCTCGGGCTTGAGGGAGTGGTTACGAACAAAGGCGGAGTTTATTTGTGTGTGGAGACAGAGGCGCCATGGATGATTACATGTAGGTTACCAGCTAACATCAGCATTAAAGACTTTTAAAATAATTTTAGCTCAACTCACTTTCAGACAGCAGCAAGTGTTTTTGAAATAACTTCTGTTTGTGATCTGAATGGATTCTGATTACCAAGACTATGCGCACTATTACCATAGTAAGCATGGTAAATACGACGGCTTGAAGAAATCAGACAAATATATGTAGGCTATCACAATCATGTAATTATTTTATCTGTCAGCTTGTCTCTCAATGGACTGATATCCATATTTAGCTCTGCATATTTCATAAAATAAAGCAACTCCATGTTTTCGGGATTGTTTCTCTGTCACTGGAGAGTGCTAAAGCTCATCAGGTTGTATTTTTGGTGGAAAATTTGTAGAAATTATTATTCTTTGTAAATGTGATGTAAACATACTGTCCTATGACTACAAGTAAACAGAAACAGACATGACTGAATAAGTAGGCTACGTGTGTCCTCTTTCTTTTGTGAAATAACAGTAAATACCACTTTATTTCTGTGACTAATGTTTAATCTTGACACAAATTAATTAATTATTAATTTGTTTGGTAAAACATCGATGCTTGGGTTTTTAAATGAAGTAAACAACAAAATGCCAACAACGCCTGCTTTTATCATGTTCACTTTACGATCTCGCTAGTTTCCAGTAATTTCTTTCCGATTATTTTTCTGCTAAAACTTCCATTTGTTTGTGAAATGACGGGTTTGTGTGACGTTTTTCCAGAGAGGTGTGTTACGGGCGGGTTTTAGTGAAGCGCTACGGAGCTTCTGGCCCGACGGTGGAAATACAGCGTGATTTTGGGCTCGGTGCTACAAGTCCGGGGCTATTAGCCTAGCCTGGCCCGCTGAAAACCCTGGCTCGCACTGGCCTGACAGTGGAAAAGCGGCTATGGGCACTCTGCAGCTACGCAGCCCCATACGCGATGCACTGTGTTGTAACACATTCCTCCCATAACCATCATTACAACTGTGTGTGACTTGTGCCACGGTAAACCTTATATTGGCTCGAACCAGATGGGACAGCCTTCGTTGCCCTCATGCATCAGTGAGTCTTGGGCGTCCAACACCCTGTTGCCAGTGTTTGGTTTGTCCCTCCTTGACCCACTGTTGGTAAATTCTCGCCCCTGCTGTCCGGAAGCAACCCACAACTCTTGCCGTTTCAAAGATACTTTGATCCTGTTGCCTTGCCACAACAATTTGGCCCTTGTCAAAGTCACTCAGATCTATTCCTGCCCATATCTTCCTACATCCAACACGTTGATTACGAGAACTGATTTTTTTGCTTACCATTTAATCTTCAAAGACCTTAAAATGTGTTCTTGTTAGGAGACGATTAATGATATTAGCTTCACCTGTGATGTATTCAAAATAAGTCTTTAAGAAAAACAACAACTTTACAGCTAAAAGAATCTCATACTGTAGTCTAAATCAGAACATCTCGTAGTTTCTCTGGACTAAAGAGTCTGAGGGTCATCCTGTCAACTGTTAACTGAGCCAATTTAATTGTGATTGATTGGAAGATGAATAGCGGCCCAGTTTGAGAGATGAACTGGCTCTCCACCAGTGTGCTCCACCATCTCCTGAACCTTTGTGTGGAGGTGTGGATGTATTCTCTGGAGTAGAGCACTATTGATGACCTTGTCCTTTCAGCATAGAGGAGAGTGTGCAACTACATCTTCACACAATGTAAAGCTCCTGCAGGGAAGAAACGATTAAATTAAAGTGCTTCTGGAGCAATCACACCAAGGTCATAAGGATGCAGTGCAAACTGCTTCTGGCACCAACTTCTGTCTCATGCGAAGACGGCTTGTCTGTTGCTACGTGTGGTTTGGCCACCTCTGCTCAACATGTGTTGGTGGAATGTGGAAAATTATGCTGCCAGTATCAAGTTCATATTAGAAGGAAATGCTGAATCAAAAGTCTTCCTAAACAACTGACTGCCTCTGTATGCTTCATGATGAGAGAAGCTTTTGTCTGATGTTTGATAAGCAAGTAGTGAATACATGTTTGTATATGTACGTGTGCATATCTAATTAAATGTAGTGATCCTTAAAAATTGTAATGCAGTTGTAATGCAATTGTAATGATGTGGGAAGGAGGAGCCAGGAACCGCGAATGTTTATCAGACTTTAATAATAATATACAATAAACCAACAACAAAACGGAAGTAAAATTCCAGCAGTCCCTCACGGCTGACTGCTGGCCACACAAACGCAATAAAACATGACGTAAAATCCAGGCCTGGTCCTCCCTCGTCCTTCACTGTCGTCGCTCCTCCTTTTATGCTTCCGGAGCTCCTCTGTGAGAGATACGAGACCGGTGCCAAGTGCAGGTGACGCTCTTTAGCATTCACGCCACCGGCCTCACGCCGTTCCCTCACGGCTCTCGCGAGAGAAAAGGAGACAGAAGCACAAGGAGCGACAGAGACGAGAGAGGGAAGAGAGGGAAAAAAAATCTTGGTCCGGTTCCTGGACACACTGCCGCTCAGTCCTCAGCCAGCTGAGAGGCTCTTCCTCGCGGTGCCATGCAATGGTACTGGACGCCCTCAGAAGCAAGGGCTCTCCGACAGCATGTCCCTCCTTCCTCCCAGGTTTCTGCAACAATGTAACAGTGAACTGCAATGCAGGTCGTTGATGGGAGGAGGAGGAGTAGGGAACCGGCGAATGTTTAATATAAAAAAAAACAACCACAAAACGAAAGTAAAATCCTTTTATGATTCCTGAGCTCCTCTGTGAGAGACACGAGATACGAGACCGGTGCCAAGCGCAGTTGACGCAATCACACCACCAGCCTCACGCCGTTCCCTCACGGCTCTCGCCCACGCCCTGCTTGTCACATATCCCCATCACCCATCGCAGTTCGGGGGGGTACCCACAAGACCACGCTCTACCCCCCCCCGGGGGCCAGTCTTGGCGGCCACAGCACCTGGGGGTAAGGACAGACGAGACAAGAGAAAAGGAGACAGAAGATGGAGCGACAGAGACAAGAGAGGGAAGAGAGGAAAAAACAAAAAATCTTGGTCCGGTTCCTGGACACACTGCCGCTCAGTCCTCAGCCAGCTGAGAGGCTCTTCCTCGCAGTGCCATGCGATGGTACTGGACGCCCTCAGAAGCAAGGGCTCTCCGACAGCATGTCCCTCCTTCCTTCCAGGTTTCGGCAACAATGTAACACAGTGAACTGCAATGCAGGGAGGTGGGAACCGGCGAACGTTTAACAGACTTTAATAATAATAATAATAATAATAATATCAAATAAACCAACCACAAAACGAAAGTAAAATCCTTTTATGATTCCTGAGCTCCTCTGTGAGAGATACGAGACCGGTGCCAAGCACAGGTGACGCTCTTTAGCAATCACACCTCCGTTCTCGTGCCGTTCCCTCATGGCTCTTGCCCCACCCTGCTTGTCACAAAAATATTAAAAAAAATATTTTGTTAAAGCTCAAACATCAGTCTTGAGTCTTGACTCAAACATTTTCATACATTCATTTAATTCCTATGGAAGTCGAGCTTTGCGCACGCCCGGTGCATTGTGGGATTGACAGTGGACCGGAGAAAGTGTTGAGAGCGGCCGAGAGCGGCAAAAAGGTTGGGCAGTTCTGCTGGATTTAGTGTGTAAATCATATTCTTTACACAGTGGACATTTTGCAGTTGTTATATATATATGTTAAATATTGCAGTTTGGATGCTTTCATTGTGATTATACTGGTTTCCTATTTTTGCTATTTCCAAATGTAATCGCGTACATCTTTGATTATATTGTCCGTACTTTGGGGAGAAAAAAAAAAAATTGATTAAACACACTCGCTGCAGACACACCCCAAAGCGGAGGCGTTATAGCATTGCCAGCAGCACTGAGCAGAGTTTTGCCGCTGTAGTGAACACTCATTCACTCCGTTACTAGTACTATTAGTTGTACCTATACTAGCATAGTACTACATGATACTACTGTTAGTAGTAGCACTACTAGTAAAACAACGGACCCACTTTATATTAAGTGGCCTTAACTACTATGTACTTACATTTAAATTAATAATTTGTTACAATGCACTTATTGTGTTCATACATGTTTTTACATTGTACTTATATTTTAAAAACACCTGCATATAATTACATCTGTAATTAATTTCTGTAATTACATTTATAATTACACTGTTGACCCATCCCTTACACCTTACCCCCACCCTTAAACCTACCCATACCACCAAAGCTTCCCCTAACCTTACCCTTATCCCACCTCAATAGCTGCAAAAGTGTTTTGCAATTCAATATGAACCCAATAAGTACATTGTGCTTATTTTGTGATGTAAGTACATAGTAGTTAAGGCCACTTAATATAAAGTGGGACCAAAACAACTAGTAATCATAGTAGTAAACCCTACTACTACAACTACTACTATTACTCCTTCTAATATGCGTCGTAGTAGTAGTAGTAGTGTCATTACTAGTAGTCGTTTTAGTAAATAATAATTGCACTGCTGTTTTCACTGTTACTACTACTACTACTACTACTACTACTACTACTACTACGTCTACTTCTACTACTAGTTGGTAGTAGTAGTAGTAGTAGTAGTAGTAGTAGTAGTAGACCTATACCAGCTAGAACCTACTGTATACCAGCATATTACTACACCATACTATTATTACTAGTAGCAGTACAACAACTAGTAGTCATAGTAAACCATACTACCACAACAACTACTACTACTACTACTACTACTATTTCAACACCTCTAATATACGTAGTGGTGCCATTACTTGTAGCCTTGTAGTAATCCATACTTGATTGACTGCTGTTTTTCTTTTGTTTTGTTTTGTTTTGTTTTTAACACTATTACTACTACAACTGCTGAGTGGAACCTATACTAGGATAGTTTTACATCTAACCATCTAAAACCAGCTGAACACCAGGTAGGCCAGACAGGGAAACCAGCTTAAACCAGCTAAGACCAGCCAAACAGTGTAGGCTGGTTTTAACTGTTTTTGTTGTTGTAGTCTCAGGTGTTTCTTTTTTGACTGTGAGGTTATTTTTCAACAAGCCGGGCCAGTGTTGCCGCCACTATCTGGACCAAATAGTGAAAAAAAAAGAGCATACATTCAGTGTTCAGACATTCAGAATATGTGCATTTAAAATAAATAAATAAATAAATGGCTGCATGTGTACAGTCCGCATAACCTATTGTACACATAAATAAAAACAAATAGATAAATGAGTATAAATAAATAAATTAATAATCAACCAATCAATCACTCAAGCAATCAAGCAATCAATCACTGGGCTTAACAGCAGTTTGACTGTTTTCAAAACATTGTAGCTTTGAGTTACTTTCTCTAACAAGTAGCATGGACCTTGACGAATTCTAAAAGAAATGTTGGTCATATTTTATGGCAGCTTGTATTTACAGCTACAGATGGTAACAATGTTCAACTCCTTTTTGCGATTCAATGCACCAATGTAAATGGTGCATTTCTGCAATTTATTGGACCGGAGTGTGAAGTGTTGGATGCATGGCGAACAGGGGCCAGATTCTCAAAAGTCTTCTTAAGAAAGAAGTTAAGGAATTTCTAAAGATACATTCTAAGTTTGTAATACTTTTCCTAAGTGCAATTCTTGAACAGTTCTTAAGAAGTTCTCAAATATTTTCTTAAGAACATCTTGTTTTTTTTTTTTTGTTTTTTGTTTTTTGTTTTTTTTCTTAAGAGGAAAGGCGGGTATACAGTGCTGAAGACTCGTCGTATGAAAAACAGCCCATAGTCCATCTTTATCACTGCCCGTAAATTACTGTAGATATCATAATAAGTGCGCAGACTATTTTTGTCAAGACTGGCATGACGGGAGTTAATCAGTCATCTTTGTGTTTCTAATGCACCGTGTCAAGTTAAAATAGTTATTTTAAAAGAGCCTTGTCTCAAGATTAAGTGATCTTTCTTTTTTCCATTCATTTGTGCTCATCTTTCTTGCGCTCTCTCTAGAGTGAATGTGTCATGTCTGTGTGTACTGCCTCGCTAGTTCTAACTAAAGAGTGAACATATAATGTATAAAATGTATCATGTATAAAGTGATCTCATATTGTGCTATGCAGAAGATGTCATATTGGTTTGGGACAAGGTTGAAGATTTTTTTGGCCAACTAATAGAGTAAACATCAACTCATATTGCTCATATTAGGAAAGTTTGGTTCATTTTAGTGAAATGGATCATTTAGACCAGGGATGGGCGACTGGCGGCCGCATACGGCCCGCCATGTCTTTAAATACGGCCCCCTGAACCACTCAGGTGATCAATTTTAAAAGATTTGAAAAGTAAGTAATGGAAAGATTGCGTTCAGCTTATGATGTTACTACTAAATCAAACCAGGAGAGGTCGCGTAGGATGTGAATATGTGCTGTTAGTTTACTAAAATTAGCAAAAATTAGCTCGGGCCAAGCGGTTCTAAGAATGGTAAGGAATGGTTCCGGTTGTATTTCTACTTGAGCCTGGTAAAGTTACAGCATGGCATGATTTCAAACCGTTTTCGGCCCGGAATTAGCCAACCGTGCCGAACAGCACTGCTAGAATGCGAGTGGACATCGCCACTTGGGACATCGGTCACTTGTCTGTTGCCATGGCTGCCAGTTTTCTCCGTAGCTTACAAAACATGATATTTGAGCAAGCGTGAACACAAATTAATCATACAATTAAAAGAAACTGATAATCCACCATAACGCGGTCACTATTTACATCGCATTTTGTGTGTTAACTATTGCATTACCAAGGCAACGACTGAAGAGCTCCGTTATCAGCCTCACAGTGGAAAACGGAATGGAACGGTAAAGTAAAGGAAATGGTTTGACCCCACGGTGGAAAAGTGGCTAACGAGAAGTGTGAAAGATACACATACACATGTGACGTCAGAGTTGCACTCGTCCTTAGATTTTCAAAGGCACAGTCAACAAAACCTTTTTGCCAAATGAATGACAGGAATGTATGCACTTAATTATGTTCTTATACATTTTTTAAAATGGTATTTTCAGGGTAATATGTGGATGTGGATTATGGTAATGCCACATGGAACAAATAAAAATAAGCACTTTAAAATAAGCACTTTTAAACGAGGCTGAGTTGAAAATGTTCTCTAGGCTTGTAATCAAAAATAGACTGTACATTTTGTTTGTTGCAAATTTACAGAAAATGCCATTGAGATGTTAATATTGTTAATAAAGAAGTTAATATTGCTTGTCGACTGAAAACAAAGTTTCCCATTTGTATTACAGTTCATAAAATCTTTAAAAACAAATGACATTAATTATACATTAATTTCCTTTAATAAAAAGTAAATTGAGTAAGACAGTGTAAAAGGTGCGAGTGTGGATTAGTAATCTGGCCCCCGGTATCAAGGAGAAAAAATGTTGGCCCTCGTCACAATCGAAGTTGCCCATCCCTGATTTAGACAGTTCACTTAAATAAATTAATTCATTGATTTGAGCACTCATTTCTTGAATTTACTGAATTCTTCATCCAAAATCTTTAAATATTTTATTGTCTAGTGAGTTTTAGATGCATGCTATTATGGCTACTTTAAGAAGAGTGCAGTCTGTTTCGTCAGAAACAGTTTTATTTTGCGTTACAACTAATGACATATGTGTTGTCAAATGTGTTTTATTTTGTATTAAAGCACATAATTGATTTAAATGCTTTTTGGTTTCACTCATGATTTGAATAGTCCTTTCATCTGCAAATTGGTTTGCTTTTGTGTTTCATTCTATATCAGGCCAGGTGCATACAATATTTGTCATAATTTTCCCATCTGAGATACATTTTAGGGATTGTAAAAGATGTTTTACTGTATCCAGCTAAAATAGTTGAAATTAGCTTTTCAGTATGATTATGCAACACAAATTTAAATTTTAGATTGAAAGAATATCACACATTGTGAGCCCGGCTTGAGGTGAGCCTCTAGTGCATGTTAAGAGGGGTAGTATTCATGTTTAAAGAAGTTGCTTTCTATGAAGGGCATCTCAGTTCAATCACTTATAAGTTTTCATTTCAGTTTGGAGTTATGCAGACGGTGAGGTTTCAGACAGACCCTTTGTGTTTATTTTGCTTTTGTGATCTCAGGGGATATGGCGGTAAAATGAGTCACAACTGGAGCCCCTCCATGTCTCGCTGGGTGAGTCTGATCTGTTTGCCAGGCTCAAGTACTGTCAGATGCTTGTATCAGAGCTCTAGTGGTGGCCACAACATATGCTTGATAGGCCATTTGAGCCTCTGCTGTGTTGTTCACATTCCAAGTCGTTAACATGTAATTTGGGCTTCAGTTTTGGAAACTATGAACATATGTAACCTGGCTTGGTTCACCTGGGAGCAGAGGCAAGTTTTTGTTTATCTATTTACTGCAAGAAAACTGTAAATGGCCACTTACTTCTTCTGCTACTAATACGACAACAATGACTACTGTACTTCTATATACAACCAATATTTGTACTATGACTACTACTATGCCAATGACGACTACTATGTACTACTATTACTAGTATGACTACTACTATCAAACTACTACTACTTATACTACTACACAACTATTATTACTTAAAAAAAAACAAAAAACAAAAAAACTCCTATTAGCACTGCTACTGCTAAGTACTGCTGCTAGTAGTCATTGTAGTAAACATGACAACGACTACTGCTATTATTTCTATTACTACTACTAATAGTACATTGCCTATTAGCAGTCATAATAGTACACCTTACTAGTAGTAGTATTAGCAGTAGTATTAAAAGTAGTACCACTACCACTAAAAGTGTCACAGGTTGAGTGGCTATAATGAGCATACAACAAAGGAATATCACTAATACAATTTTTACTTATAAATCATACCAGGAACACACCGCAGATAACATGCACAAAACAATAATTATTCGGTAACACTTTAGTATAGGGAACACATATTGACTATTAACTATGACTTTTCCCTCAACAAACTCCTAATTTACTGCTTATTAATAGTTAGTAAGTTAGTTGTTAAGTTTAGGTATTGGGTAGGATTAAGAATGTAGAATAAGGTCATGCAGAATAAGGCATGAGCAATATGTGCTTAATAAGTACTAATAAACAGCCAATATTCTAGTAATATGTATTCTAATAAGCAACTAATTAAAAGACCCTAAAATAAAGTGTTACCAATTATTCAAACACATTCACATTGATGTTACAGTACCACCCCCCACCCCGAGGAAGGTGTGTCCTCGTGCTGTAAACAGTCCAACTGAGGAGGGAGGCTGGGGGATCTGGAAGAGGAAGCAGAACAGGCAAAGTGCAGGAAACCAGATGAGATGACAGAGGGAGAGACCAGGATGACAGTGGTATTGGGAGGAGCCATGGAGGAGCCAGGAGCTGGAGTAGCCAGGCTGGGACTCCAGAGCCCACGGCAGAGTCAACAGAGGGAGGAACCACAGTGGAAACTTGGCTGACAACACCTGGGGGACGACTGACGGAGATGAAGCCAAAGGAGATGGAGCCCTGGGTGCAGATGTAGAGGAGATGGGACTGGGTGACACAGACGGTCCTGGAAGCTGAGGCGGAGCTGCAGTGATGACTGTCCAAGGTGGAGTCAGGGAGTCAGAGGACTGAGGTGGAGCCGTTCTGAATGAGGACCAAGGTGGAGCCGGAGGAAAAGTGCAGCCAGACGGAGCCGAAGGGGTGGAGAGACAGAGCACAACCAATGGCTAGTAAGTCTGTGGCGCAGACAGGACAATGTCTGACCAAGGCAGAAGCCAGAGGGACGAGGGAGCCAGGTTGAGCCATAAGGACAATATTATCTAGGGGAGCCAAGGAAGGGAAGAGCCAAGGCAGAGCCGATAGGTTGACAGGCCGAACACAGGAGACTTCGAGCTGGGCGGGACCAGTGGGAACGAGAGATTAGGGTAAGCATCTTCTAAATCATAAAAATAGTTGCAAAGGCCAGCTGCAGCTCACCCTCAGTGGTGGGAGTGTGGGCGGGGTCTTCCTCCATACCCTCGAACTCCACTAATAGTCCCAGCTCAGGGGCGATAGTTGGCTCAGTCTCCAATGGTGCTGGCTCTTGCATCACAGCTCTCTTGAGCTCTCTGCCTGCTGTGGGCTCAGACATCCTCTCCGTGCAGTGAGGTGATGGCTGGCTGGGCTCTGGATGCGAAGCGGTGCTAGTAAAGTCCTCCTCAGCAGGGCAGATGGTAAATGGGGATCCATTATTATACCAGCACCCACTCCAAATATGTGAAATCCTCTCTGGGACCGTTCACTGGAAGGCGTTCTGTGGGTAAGTGGTCAGGATAGTGAGTACGGCATGCCGGATCTAAAAAGTCCCTAGTATGGTCCTCCAGTGAATGGTCCTTCTGCTTCAGGCATACAGGTGCTGGTCATATAATTAGAATGTCATCAAAAAGTTCATTTTTGTATTGTAAATTATTTTTAAAAATGAAACTTTCTTATATTCTAGATTCCCTACATGTAAAGTAAAACATTTCAAAAGTTTTTTTTTTTTTTTTTTTTTTTTTTTTTTTTTTTAATTTTGATTATTAGAGCTTACAGCTCATGAAAGTCCAAAATCCAGTATCTCAAAATATTGGAATATTTCCTAAGATCAATCAAAAAATGGATTTGCAAAACAGAAAAGTTCAAGTTCTTTAAAGTATGTTAATTTGTGCACTCAATACTTGGTCGGCAGTACATACATTACAGCAAATGACTTGCTTCTAGCATAAATTACAGCATCAGTGAAGTGTGGCATGGAAGTGATCAGCCTGTGGCACTGCTGAGGCACTATTGAGCCTTCAGATCATCTGTATATTGTTGGATCGATTGTTTCTCATCTTTCTCTTGAAAATATCCCATAGATTCAGGGGTTAGGCATGTTGGCTGGCCAATAAAGCACAGTAATATCATGGTCAGCAAACCACTTGGAAGTGGTTTTTGCACTGTGGGCAGGTGCTAAAGTCCTACTGGAAAAGGAAATCAGCTTCTCCATAAAGCTTGTCAGCACATGGAAGCATAAAGTGCTCCAAAATCTCCTGGAAGATGGCTGCATTGACTTTGCACTTATAAAACACAATGGACCAACACCAGCAGAGGTTTCAGAACAATGGTGACCCCCAAAATCAGACAAAACAAAAAAAAAAAAAACAATTAAATCCCAACAGAACACACTAACAGATCTCTCAAGATCTCAGCATCTTCACTTATTACAATCCAGTTTGGCTTTATTTTTTTCATACAAAAGTTCTTATTGAGAATCAACAGAGGTTTAGATGTTGATGTTTGAAGATGTTAGAAGTTTGAAGTCACCACAATGGAAATCAGTGTTTGCTTTCACCTTGAGCTCTTCACCCTTTGATTTTTTTTTTTTTTTTTTTTTTTTTACCCATGTTTTAACGCCCCTCAGTACTGCTGCGGACGCCCGGATGAAGACCCTTGTCTTATACTTTACTACTATTAGTAGTTGTTGAACCACTACTAGCAATCACAGTAGTACACCATACTATTAGTAGTAGTAGTGACAGTCATGCTTGTAAAACCTCCTCCTCCTCCTCCTCCTCCTCCTCCTACTACTACTACTACTACTACTAATCAGTCATTGTCATAAACCATATGATGACTTCTACCTGTACTAACAGCCACAGTAGTTAGCCATACTATAATACTAGTAGTAGTTCAATATAATATAACTACTTATATATAAGTTATAATAAAACTACTACAACTAGTATTGTATTGTAGTATTATTAAACCATACTACTACTACTACTACTACTAATTTATGACTACTTTTACTACTATAGTAGTTAACAACATGAGTAAACAACATGACTGATATTACAGCTACTATTAGCAGGAAAAGTAAAAAAAAAAATAAATAATAATAATAATAATAATAATAATAATAATAATAATAATAATAATAATAATAATAATAATAATAATAATAATGAGAGGGAGAAAAGGAAAAGTGTCCAACTGAACAAATATAAATGCATTAAATCCAGTGTGCAATGCCATCTTGTTACAGTGTTTCCAGCTGCACTCTGCATATTAGAATGGAAACTAAGATTCAATTTGATTCAAATTTATAATCCTAGTTTAGTTTGAAATGTTCTGTCTAAGCCCTTCTGCATAGTGTTGGCGAGCTTACATAGAAAATCACTGCTAAATAAAATGTCATTACCTTAACTGTTTCCATCTGAGTTACATTTTTTTTTTAAATCCCAATGTCCTTCTAATATCAGTAGGCATAATTTAAGTTCCTGCCAAACATTTGTGAATGAATCCAGAGACTATTTCTTTTTGCGTTTAAACAAGAACAAATCTCCTACAATTATCTAACTTTCTTCATCTGCTGGTACATTAAAAAGTCGGCCAAACCTCATGATGTGACAAGTAATGCAAAATATATACAGTATAAAATATATCTTGGTGCCACTATGTCCACCATTCCTTGGAACAGAATAAACAACACTGATTTTAGAGTACCCGAGAAGAAAACCCAAACGCAGACTATAAATATATGTATAAGGGAATCTAATCTGTTAAATTCTTAATCTGTTCAGAGGTATTTACATATATAGTTGTACATGAAACTCTTCAGGGTGCAGTCTGATTCTTAACATGCAGTCTGAATCTGCAAGTAATCACATCATTAACACGTGGCACAAGCTGATTGGCATCTGCTGATCCTGCAGCAAATGAGATTACTTGCTCAACATTTAAAGGGGTAGTTGATTATGATTTCACTTTTTTAACTTTAGTTAGTGTGTAATGTTGCTGTTCTGAGCATAAACAACATCTGCAAAGTTAGGACGCTCAAAGTTTAAAGCAAAGGGAGATATTTTCTTTTAAAGAATTCTTTGTTTAAGGACTACAACAAACAGCTGGAAGGGACTAGAACGAGCTTCTTCCAGGGTTGGTGACATTACTAACCCTAAAATTAACATAAACCCTGGCCCCGAGAACATGCAACAAAGGGGTGAGGCCATGTTATTGCAATACAGTATGCAACACAAATGCAATAGCATGCCATAAAAGCAAGATGGCAACATAAGTTATAACCATAATTAAACTAAACTATACCTGTTCTATCTTCATGCAGCATATATTCTCTGGCTCTGTAGGCAACAGTTCCCACACGAGCGATTTATAGATTCACCCATCTAGACTCTACTTCCTAAGGTTGGCCAGAGACTGCCATAAAAATTCCTCGGGACCTTAGCAGCAATGGGTGAAACAAAGAGAGATCACAAAGATCCATCCAAATCCATTCAAAACTATGTTTGAAAACCTTAGAACTGATGCAAACTACACATCCATTTCATACTTATTCACAGAAATAAGTATTCCAGTGACAGCTATTTGTAGTGCAACATCTCATACAAATTCAGCTGTTAATGTACAATTGAATGACAGTTCAATCTTTTTCCATCATGTTTAGTCTCTATTTGTTTAGAATATTGCCAAAGGTATTCTGGTGGTGGTTTGGAAAGTGAGAAATGCATTGGTAAACTTTAAAGACACTGTAAAGACTTCCAAACTTTGTGCTTTATGCAAACGAGTTCCACAGGAGAAAGAAGGGTGGGTCACACTCTGTGTGTCCCCTCTGATGCCAGCAGCCAATCACAGCACTCGAATGGAGAAGCACCAAAATGCAATCTCCTCCTCATCGGAAAGGGATAAAGGTACCCTTTCAACAGACACTCCTTGTTCTGGGTCCCAACTCTGTAAGGAGTGAGACATTAACAGATATTGTTCCTGAGTCTCCCATCGGAGGAGACATAACAGATATACTGTTCTGAGTCCCGGCTTGCGAAGCTGAGACACAACAGATACATCATTCTAAGTCTGCCCTGCGAAGGGAGAAGACATAACAGATATACCGTTCTGAGCCTCTGGTCCATCCAGAAGAGACAACAACAGATCCCGTGATCTGAGCCTACAGCTTGTGAGGCAGCAACAGAGACGACCACGTTCTGAGCCTCTAGCTTGTGAGGAAAGAGACATCAACAAACACTACGTTCAGAGTTTCCTGCCCAGTGAGACAGTGACGACATCTGCAACAAGGTTAAGCTCAGGAGAGCAAACCTTCACTCCAAGGTACCTTCGTCTGCATGCTCCAGATTGTTAAGGACCTTCTGCACCTACACCAGGGCCTCATCTGCGTGTTCCAGATTTTAGGACCCTTTGGTGCTCCAGGAGGATCAGCATCCCACAGAGCTTCATGTTCAAGACTGTTGAAACAGATTCTGGCTCCTCTCGCCCAGCACAACCAGTGGAAGACGTCACTGCCATCGGACCCGACCAAGTGGAACGTAAATATCACTTAACCGAACCTCTTTCCAGAGACCTTGGCATTGTTGTATATTATCAGTATAATAACAAATAATCTTTCGTTTATTTGTTTGGTGCATAATAACCTTATTCATAATAATCTTACTCCACCTTATTATTTTCAGAGAAACAGTTTATCTTTCCATAAGATAGCGTAATGGTGCGTTCACACCAGACGCGAATGAAGCGGTAAGCGCGAGTGATTTACATGTTAAGTCAATGCAAAGACGCGAATTGACATCCTGCGGCGCGATTCGCGCGAATGACGCAAGTTGAAAAATCTGAACTTTGGTGAATTTCCGCGCCGCGTTAACCAATCAGGAGCTTGCTCTAGTAGTGACGTGACGTAGCGAGCTGAGGCAGAATTTCGAAACAACAATGGAGGACAAAATCATCGTCGCTGTACATCTTCATACATTTATAGAAACAGAAATAAAAAGGATCGTGTTTGAAAGAAAGTGAATGAGGAGGTCGGACAATCTGATAAGTTGTAAAAAACGGTCTTTACTCAATTAGAGCTATATATATATATATATATATATATATATATATATATACATATTAAGACTACAAGCCAACTAAAGACGACCAATTGAGCTTATTCGCTGTAATTTACAATTATTTCCCACTGACAAGTTGTGTTTATTCAGAGGAAGTGTGCAGAAAGCAGTGGGAGAGTCTGGGACACATAAAGGAGCGGGAGAGCCCCTCTCATGACGCGAATTCGCGTCTGTTGTGAAGGGATTTTCACGCGCGAATGAAGCGAGTAAACTCAAAATGTTCAAGCGTCCAACTACGCACGAATAGCGCGATTTATTCGCGCAAGTCGCGTCTGGTGTGAACACAGCATAACTCTTCCATAGCCACACCCAACATAATCACTTGTATTCTATGTAGCTTATGCACTTTATTCCTTTATCATTCATAGTATTCATTTAGTAGTTGTGTTAGTTATTCTTGTTTATCTTTTTGTTAATAAATTTATTTTATTACACTTGTGTCTTCCTTGTGCTGATAATATAGAAGAGGTTCTACAAGTTAGCAATATCACCAATCTTTCAGATAAATCAGCTGATCACTTTACATTAATTCTAAATGAATGAAAGCCCCTGTTGGGAGTGTTCTCATACTGCCAATGGTAAAAGACCTTGACTGGTGCCCTGAACTAGGGAAAGGGAGGGAAGTGATCATCTGATGTACTCATAATCACACCTTAAGAGACGTGTGATCCAAAAATCACAACGTCAGCGGTGACGTGAGTACCAATGCCTATTTTACTTCACGTCCTTGAATGGACAAAGTAAAAATCACTACAATGATTTTAAGATAGTTAACTCCACATCAGCTACATAAATTAAACAATTAACCATTCAGTACGTCACTTCTTCTTGAGTCTCTCCATAATTGTCTGACTCTGGTTTGAAACAGTTTCTGACATTTTCAGTGAGTCTGCGTGAGGTAATTGGTGCTGCTTACACAAGCTCTTAACTCCGCCCTCTTCTTGAAAGCAGCAGCTCATTTGCATTTAAAGGGACACACAAAAACGGAGCGTTTTTGCCCACCCTCAAAAAGTGACAAATTTAACATGCTATTAACCCTTTGAGCGGTACGGTCCCACATATGGGATTTTTATTTCTGTGCCCCTGGGCGTACGGTACCACATATGGGATTTCGAACGTTCAGCGACGTCACATAACTGCCAGATTCAAACTGTGCTTTCGCGCTCTGGCTGCGAGACGGACGCGCGCAGCTCTTGTCATATATCACAGCTATGCAGCGTTTTCAGCCACATAATGTTTCTTTTAAGGTTTCAGACATTTAAATATGCATAATCACCATTAAAACAATACATTAAGAGTTTTATAAAATACACACTGATGTCCGACATCAGTGGAAGCAGCAATAACAAATATAATTTGCCGACATTTATTCATATCAGACGCACATAATGGGCCTAAGTAACTATAACGTTTACTCTATTATTCTTCCAGTTCACCAGCCACTTACTTGCATATATTTCGGGAGAAATTGATGAATTCACCTGCTGTAAATCCGACTGACAGGACTCTGTGAACTGCAGCGCAAACTAAGATGGCGGCGCCCATCTCGCATTATAGATCAAGATAAAGATAATTTATAAAGGCTTTTAAACGACAAAGCACACTCACTTACACATATTTGAGAATCGGAATATCATATAGTTGATGACATGGTAAGCAATTTTGCGAATATTTTAAATATAAAAGGAAAAACTAAATAATAGCGATCCATCTGTCATACAGTGTTATTGTTGCTGCGTTCAGCGCTCGTGACACGCAAGACGCGTCGCCATGGAAACATTAAAGGCAAACGTTCTAAAATAACGGTCGCCTTAAAAAAACTCACTCTGGGGGGACAGTTAGAATATTTTAAACTCACCATCGAAAGGGTTAAAAATGATCTGTGGGGTATTTTGAGCTAAAATTTCACATACACACTCTGGGGACATCAGAGACTTATTTTACATCTTGTAAAACTGGCATTATATGACCCCTTTAAATAGTATGGTTCAGCGTTTGCTGTAGGCTAGTTCTGCAGTGCTATCAGAGTTCCTCTGAAACCTTCCACTTCCCCCAGCTCCACCTGCCTAGATCTGTTATGGGATTTATGTATGTCTGTTCATGCAGTAGCAGCATATCTACATCCTCATCGCAGCATGTCTGGACTGTTCAAAACTGATTTCCCACCAGTATCAAATTGCTTCATTGAAACTTCAAGCATTATTTCACTTATGTTTACACAACTATGATGTACTAAAAATGAAAATGTTTTTCCTTTGGTTTTTTTTGTGTTTTTTCGCATACAGACGACATCGTTGTCAAAACAATCCCCGTTCACATGGATCAGCAAAAACAGCTATGCTTTATGCATGCCAGACATGTAGTTGGCGATGTCACTTTTTAAAGTAACATTACGCTCCTATAGACTGAACACGTAATACGCATGCACATGATGTCAACGTTTTCACAAATTCACGTTTTTGCTGTTTACATGGAGTAATGATATAGTTTAAAAAAACTTGCACTTTGAAACCCGATTTCAAAAGCTTTCGTTTTCAGGCCACCAAAATGCTGTTGTTGTGTAAATGAACAGCAAAAACATGTTAAAAAAAGTTTTCTGTTTTTAGTTAAAAATGGATTCGTGGAAACAGCCCCTAAGTACTCATGCTGTGTGAAACTGAAGTATGTGTTGGCCGCCTGTACAGGCTCTACACTTGAGCATTAAAGCAAATGTTTCTTCCTGACCCTGACTGCTGGTAACTTACCATTATGCATTTCTCATGGGACCATGTTTTCAGCCAAAGCTGGTTCTTGTCTCACTTGCTTATGTTGACGTTTCTGAACACATCCTCAACAGTGGACATCCTAGTTCTCTGTTTCTGCTTTTCTATTAATAATATGCAAGAAAAAACATGCTATTCATGAGACTTTATATTTTCTCATTCAGCTTTAAAAACTACTTGTTTTCTTTGAGACCTGATGCAGTAATGGCCACTCATAAAAATATTTTCATGTAAATGCAAAGCATCTTCCGAGAACATAAATGCAAAATGTCTTTTCTTAGGACTTGCAAAATTAGCTCTGTTGTGATTTTCCAAGCTCCATTTGAGAAAGTCAAACAAACAAGAGTTCTGTGAAAAGCAAAGAGAAAATGACCAAGCTCTGCTTTAACAAGTGTTTCATCTTTAGCTCTCTCTGAATGGAAATTGTTTGTCAGAGTAAGGGTAATAACAGCACTTGGAAAAAATAATATAAAGTAATATAATGTTTTTTCTTTCTTTCTTTTTTTTTCTTCCTGATTACACGAGGATACTGAAACCGACACCAGCATGCCTGTGAGCGTAACTGCAGTTTCTTCGGCTAGAGTGCGAGGAACTTTAACCTCCTCTTTTTTCATCCGAGTTCTGGTGCATCATGGGTTTTGCTCACATTGAGTGATTTGTTGAAGGTTACATCTGGCAGGTTTCCACCTGAGCAGCAGCCCCCTGAACCCATTTTGCTACTCGCACATATGGAGGTCTGCAGTTTCAGACTGTATTGTATGGAGGAAAGAAGTTAAATTTGTATTGCCGTGTGCCGATGGGCCCTGACAGCTGGCGTGTTAATGATTTAAATGGTTTGTCACATCACGTTAAACTGGCAATGACTTTTTCATTAGAGCAAATTGAAGTGAGACAACAAAACTATAAATGTGTAATTGTTGCGAAGATAAATTATTCTCTATTAACTTCATAATTCCTTCTCACGCATCATTGCCTGCATGACAGAATAGCTTTGTATTTTCTTTAAACGGTGCCATAGAGATGAAACGGGGCAATTATTACAATTATTTGAAATGTATTTGATCACAAACAAGCTATACTGGACACTTATTTAATCAGAGTATACACAAGACTGTTCTTGATTTATTAGATGATTATATATCAGTTTAAATTTTATAATCATTTTAAAATTCCTATTTCTATGCACTACCACCTCAAAAAGTTTGGAATGATTATAAATATTTTATGTTTTTTGTAAGGAGTCTCATATGCTCAGGAAGGTTGTGTTTATTTGATTTCTATTCATCAAAGATTCCTAAAAAAAAATAAAAAATATTTTAAAAAAGTATCACTGTTTCCACAAAAATGTTAAGCAGCAAAATGTTTTTTAACTGTTTTCAACATTAATAATAATAAGAACCATCATTAATAAGTGAGCACCAATGATGAAGCAAATTATCATATTAAGCTGTAAAAAAGAGTTTAACTTAAAAGTAAGTTACCTGGTTGCCTTAAAATGTTGAGTTTATTATAGTTAATACAATGTTTTAATCAATAGAAACTCAAAATAGTATGTTATCTGAACCACATTAATTATTTAAGTTGACAAAAGAAAAAAAAATGTTGTGATAACAAATCATGAAAATAATTTTTTACAGTGTAGAATGATTTCTGAAGGATCATGTGACACTGAAGACTGGAGTAATGATGCTGAAAATCCAGCTTTGATCACAGGAATAAATTACATTTCAAATAGAAAACAGTTGTTTTAAATTATATGGATATTTTACAGTATTACTGTAAAATATGCAGCTTTGGTGAGTTTAAAATATAAAAAAAAAAAAAAAAAAATCTAAAATATATATTTTTTTAAATTCGAAACATGTTTTGTCATGTAAAAGATGGCAAGAATTCATTATGAAAAAGTAACAAATGCCCTCAGCCTCCCCTGTTTCAACTTTGCAGTTACACCTCAATCTTTTTCAATTATTTTCATTAACACATTTAGATAACAGACATTTATCACCTTTCCTAGTTTAAATGTTTAAACCAGCATTAGACATTTTAATTGCGGCACCTGGAGACCCACAACATGTTGAGAGCGTTAGTTATTTCCTGTTTAATCAGTATGGCAAAGAAAGTTGACTAGCAGGTCTAGAATGTGCAGCTCATTAGAGGTGAAATGGAATATTCTACAGGGTGAAATTAAATCATTTGAAATGATCCATGCTGCGTTAATTGTCCATGATGATTCTTGATTAAACTCCTTATGTATGTACCATTAGGACAATCATGAGAGGGGATTAACCTTTCTTGCTTAATTTACTATCAACAACAAAACGAAGATAATAAAATGACTTTGAATAAGTAGCAAGATTCATCTTTGTTTATATTCAGATTTAATCGTCAGACTGTGATATATTGTCATTGAATTTTCATAAATTTAGAAATATTTCTTAACAGAAAACCAAAATCCAACTATTTTCTGATTCTTTGTTTTGTCATAGCAGCACATTTTACATGGTTTGACAAATTAAATAGGCATTTATAAATGTATCATATTTCTTTTCTCTGAAGCAATATTTAGTAAACTAAAGCTACAATAAAGGACATTTGTTTACATCATAAATGTAAGTGTCTTTGGCACCTGCACTCTTAAAAAAACAAAACAGTTTTACGCAGTAAAATACCATTTTCTATTGAAACAGTAATATACCGTAAAAGCATGCATGGGAAAAAAAAAAAAAAAAAAAAAAAAATGATGGTTAAAAAACGACAGCTGTGGTTGCTAGAACTTTACCATAAAAAATACGGTAGCAAAGTTTTTGGTTTTACGGGTCAGCACTTAGTTTACTGTCTATTTTACAGTTCAAAATCGTATAATTTAAAGGTTTATATCTTAATAATTACGGTTCTTAACTGTTTGTTTCACTGTAAAAAAAAAAAGGGAAAAAAAATCTGTCAAATTTACGGTAAAACTGATATAATGTTAATTAACCCACCTATAGACCCCTTAAAAGTTTGTAAACATTGCAACGTTTCCTGGTGGGTGGGGCTTAGCTGGAGGCAAAAAGAGATGCTGGACTCAATGTTGACAAGCGTGAGCCAGCATGTTTTAGGAGGGATTTATTAAACATAGATGCAGAAGGAAGGTTCAGAACTGTCCGAATATGTACAGTCACTGACTCTGCGGGACCGTGACAGCTATTTTTGTAAATTAACTTAAGTTTTGGATATTTCCTAGACAACATATGAATTAATTCCCATATGAAGTAATTACTTTCAGGTGGATCGGGGAATTTTGTCAAGGCTTATTGTCTAATGTAACCTATCGCTGGGCTAATTGTGATTAGCAATGTGGATCATTTTAAGAGACCATTCAAAGGATGGCACACACATCTATCGCTGTATGTTTGTTTAACATTTAAGCTAGCTAGTGCACTGAAAGTTGGCGACTTTTCACCTATAAAACAGAAACTTGCTGATTTGTACTAAATAAAACCAACACACCATTACATATGCATCAATTATTTTACCTGATATGAAGTGTGCACTGCAAACATGAGTATTATTTATGATCGTCTCCGTCCAGTCTGTACGCCGTATTGCTTTCAACCACAATTATCTTTTTGATTTCTGTGAAGGAATGTCTGCCGGGATCTGGTAAAACTTTAGTTTTGAGCCAAAAGTCCTGTTCCTTCTATTCTGGCAGCCAAAAACACAACAAGACGACATTTTAAAGTCAAAACCTCAAACTTTTAGCGCGCCCGCTATGAGTTCTTATTTATGTTTTGCCTCCAGCTAGAGCGGTGACATCACAGTGACATAGGCGGTTAAGGGGTCTATCTGTTTTGTACACTCTAAAAATAGCTGTAAAAAAAAACAGTAAAATACTGTCTTTTTTTTTTATTGAAACAGTAATATAAAATAAAAACAATGCAAAAACAATGCATTCTGGGTAATATTATTTGTCGTTTTCAAGAAAGTATAGGCTACTTTCTCGAAAACAACAAATGTACATCCCCCACTTTTTTATTTTACCTTGAGTAGGAGGTTTGTTGACCTAATTTCATTTTAAGGTATATTTAACTAGTTTTCATAGCTCTGAGTTGAGACGCAGAATAACAGACATCTAAACAAGCTCGACAATCGGTTACAAACTTTGTCAATGTGAAATTCTGGGCAGCCTGTATTTAGACAGCCCTTGTCATAACATTTTGTAGAAATTCCAGATGTATCTTATAGAAGAAGTAGGAGGAGGAAAGAAAATCCATTTTGTTGATGTTCAAAACAGAAAAAAACTGAAAAATAAAAAGACAATTATTTATGCAGGAGAGAAACTTGTTCAAAGATTGTTTATCGGGTTGTATGAAATAAAACTACATATCAGCATCAGCTTGTTGTCTGTCTCAAAATGTAAAAACAGACATGAACACTGCAGCGGATTTACAAGTTGTAATACAAGTTAAAAAAGACGACAGAACAGGCATGGCTTGAAGTAAAACTACGGTTTTGCATTTTAATGTGCAGTACAACCCAGATATTTGTCAAGAAACTTCAGGCTTGGTGGTCGGAACAAAACGTCTTGTGGATTTGAGGTTGCTCAGCTGTGTTTGATTCCACTCATTTCCAACCTCCAAATAAGCTTATGGAGATTGATTGAGCAGAATCATGAACTTTTGCTCTAGACAGATTTAAAGACATGTACTCATTCTTCATGTACCTATAAAATTGCATCTAAAACATCCTATGAGGGCTTCCTACTAAAACAGGACAATCACGCACGATCAATAGTGGCTTCTGCTCTGCGTAATAATTGCGACCCTGTTCAATAAAGTCAACCAGACAAAGGTCCACTAACCTGGCAGATTACCCCAGAGAGCAGAAAGATTCATTTTAGCCTTCAGCTCTGAATAAGGAGAGATTCAGGGGTACCAGCATCAATTCATAGAAAATACACCACCTCACAGTTCCTTTCAAATAGCATATTACCCGTTTCTGAATTCTCTCAGTATGAAAGCAAAAGAGATGACTATAGTTTCGACAAAACATCATTTTCCTTTTCTTTGCTTCGAGGGAAAATATGGAACTGAGAAGTGTCTTTTGCAATCAGTAGAATCAGACAGCTGTCTGCTGACTTTGCTGCTATAAGTCTCCGAGGCAACTTTTAAAATTGTTTTAAAATGAAAAATGAAAAGTGTAGGTGTGAGACAAATTTTTCCCTTCGAGGAACATCTTTTAAGTGAAGTATAATAGGCCACTTGGTACAAATCATCAAAACAGTAAAATTAATATTTTATGGGGCCCCGGTATTCAGCGCGACAATCTGCACCTTTACGACTAAAGGCTGTGAAAAGTTCTCACAATCATAGTGGAACAGAGAAACTTAGCTAATCTCTAGCTCTCAAGACAATGGATTGACCATAACCGTGAAGCTGAATGTTTTCTTTGTAAATAAAGATATGTCAATGCAAGCTGCTTTCAGTTAAAACAGCTCAAACATGCATTTTAGTCTGAGACTAGCTTAAGCCTTGTCTGTGAAACTGGGCGAATGTGAGTTTATGCTTAAAACAAGAACATATATCTGCCAATGAGGTAAGAAAAATAAAGTCAAAGTGAAAACAGGATTATTATTATTCTTATTTTTTATCATTATTATTATTTTTTTTTTTTACCTACCTCACTGGCAGATATATTTTCTTGTTTTGAGTTATAAATTAATTTTCTTGATAAACAAAATTAATTTTGATATTTTTTTTTCAGTGTACAAGACTTCATGTCTTAAGTAATTTTGCTTCTTTCTTTGCCCTGCACGTCAATTACAGTGTGTGTGTGTGTGTGTGTGTGTGTGTGTGTGTATGTGTGTATGTATGTATGTGTATATATATATATATATATATATAAGATAGATAGATAGATAGATAAATATATACAGGTTTGGGCAGACATACATCAAAATGTATTTAAAAATAAAATACCAAATACCTTAATTTTAAGTGTATCAAAACAAACTACAAAATACAGTAGCCACACCATGTATTAAAATAAACTACTGTATTTTTGTATTTTAAAAATACTAAAAAAATACTTTTACAAGGGAGCATGACATTTCTTCACAAACCTTCTATCAATTGGCCTGTTTGATCGATCCCTTCACCATTACACTGACTCAGTTGATTAAGTAAACAATGTTTGATAGCACCAGCTTTTCTCTGCCTGAGTCAATCAATAAATCTGACATATGCAACCAGTTAAAGGCACAATATGTACAGTAGGGTTTTTGGATTAAAATATCCAAAAACCACTAGAACAATTTTATATAATTTGTTCACTTGTGTACTTACATTATCCCAAATGTTTCCAAGAATTTTTAAATCCAGAGAAATATGCAATTTTAACCAGGACACGGGCTGTGTCCGTGCGTCGCCTATCAATGACATCATAACAGCGTTACCCTTGATTTCCGGTTTTATTTTGTAGAAACCATGGAAACACCAAATATATTCCTCATCTGTCTAATAAAGCATATTATATGTTTTATTTATTCATCGACTGAAAACTAATCATGCTATATAGCTTCTTGTTTAAATCTCATTTTCTTGATTTACTGCGAGTACCATGTTTTACCATGACTAATATTGATCTAGCTTACTGCAGTGTGCAACAGGTGTCTCATAGAAGCTGCCGAGCGAATGCACAGAGTAGCATTATAACAACTTTCAACACAAAAATGTATCTAATATGTTAAAAAGCATAATTATCATAATAAATGGCGTAATGGCATAATAAAAGTTCCGCTGCTCTCGAGGCATGTCGCGCTCATCTCTCATTAGCAATCTCTCCAGCGGTCTCATTCAGCTCCAACATCACTCGCCCTGCTCTGCTTCATATTACAGTAATGTTAATAATCTCATCCATGAACATGATTTCTGCCCGAGTCCCGTCCCGATTCTTTTCCACTGATGTGAAAACAATGCATCCCTTGATTTCACAAAATCAAGGATAAGTGGCTGAATAAGCAATCTCTAGTGGCAAAAATGTACATATTGTGGCTTTAGCAGATCAAATATTCTCATATCCCTGTGATCTCCCAGATGAAGGTTAGTTTTAAAGTATCCAACAGTTTAATGTTTGCAAATGACTCATAATTGTATTTTAATTTAGTTACATAGTGTTTTGTAACGAAGGGCCTACTTTGCATCAGCAACACTGACTCAATGACAAACAAGTCATTCATAAGAAGACAACTGATGGCTCCTGTATTGATAGCAACTAGTTTATAACTAATTAATCAATTGAATGTTAATCATAAATATAGGGGGCTGCTGCTCTGTATAATAGTTTTCAAGAACATTATGTAAATTGGAAAACCATTTAGCCTAGGCTACTAAAAGGAACACCAAATCTTAACATCTGTTCTGAACTCAACAAGTCTGGGCAAACCACTGAGTAAGCACCAATCAGAGGTTGTATTTTTATGATGTCATCATGAGGACTTCTTACAAAGTATTTTACAGTATTTTAAAACTACAAAAATACAAAAGACTAAAGTATTTTGATACAAATACAAAGCCATTTTCATCAACCCTATCAAATACAAATTATAAGATACTATTTTGTATTTGAAATACATGTACTGCCCATCCCTATATATATATATATATATATATATATATATATATATATATATATATATATATATATATATATATATATATATATATATATATATATATATATATAAAAATTCGTTCCCACAAATTAAGAATTTCTCTCGTTTTAATAAATCGTGGAGAATTACTTAGTAATTAATTCCCCATTTTAGTAAATCATGGTCACATTGAACCAATTTGTTCCCTTGCTTTGATATAACGAAAACAAGGGAATTAATTATTATAACGTGGCCACGATTTAGGAAAACGAGGGGACAAATTATTAAATTGTGTGCATGATTTACTTAAAACGAGGGAACAAATTGAAAAATGATATACAAATGTTTTTCCTGCATGTCATGCATGGGGCTCCGTATTCTCAAGTAAATGTATCTTTTTTTTTTTTTTTTTTTCTTTTAGATATTTGTATTGGAAAATGACAAAAATACTGAGTATAGTATGTAGTGTGAGGGAGACACATGAGATGCAATATTTATCAAAACAGTTCAAGTATTGTTAGCTATTTGAAAGGCTTGTGAACAAATGTTTGTAAAATGTGTTTTGGAGAGTTATTTCAAAAGATGTGCAAAACCACATACATTATTGTGTAGTATGCGTTGTCTCAACAGCTAATCCACTTAATGAAGCTAGTCTTGATAAAGCTGTATATATACTGTACATAGGCTGGTTTTGGCTTCTCCAAATCTTGATCAGACATGTTTCCAAAGGGGCATTTACATATTCTTGAATTTGAGGAGAAAAAAATATAATAATTTGCTCACCCTGGTCTCATAGGTATAAGGAACTAAATTATAGTTTTATCCTTAAATGCAATATGGTTTCTGAAACCTTCAAATAGAATGATTATGATAATTTTATGGTGCAAACAAAATAACAATGTTATGTCAGCGTTAATGTCAGCGATTAAAAATAATAAATCAACCATATTTCATGAATTTCATATTCTATGAATCGGATTCGTAAACTATTTTGTATGCCTTGTGAACTGCTTAGGTTTTCGTTTTAGCTTAGCTGTCAGTACTTTAATGCATGTTTATATGTGCAAATATGTGCATTTGCTCAATATGATTTAAACTACTTGAAAGATCATTTAAGTAAAGGTACAAAAAATACGTATGCATGTGCTTCCAGACCACACTAAATTGTCCAAAGCAACTAACATCATTAATTAACAAAAATATTATCACTAGCCAACAGTGTTGGACGTCTAAGGGTGTAATGTGTTAATGGATCACACATCATGGAAAATAAGAAAGTGAGATTTGGCTGTAATGGACAAAATCACTGGTAAATTCTGATGGCTCCTTTATTTTCAAAAAAAAAAGCTTGGGTTCTCTATTTACAACTTGTGCAAAACATTTAAAGGTTTCAAGGACTTTACATTGTAAGTTCAATTCAAGGCACATACATGGGACAACAACAACAGTTTAGTAGTGGAAACAAACAAAAGAAATTAAATGTACGTAGCAATCAAAAGTTCCTTTGGTTCCCAATGGATTCTAATTGCAAAACCCAACTTAAAGACCAAACAAATCACCATATCTTTAAAATGAGACCATATCTTCAAAAATCGTAGAACCACTCCCCATCCACATTATGAAAAAAAGGGAAAAAAAAAGACCCAGAATGCTATAACGCATGACATTTTGTGGTTGTTGTTCAGCTAGTTATGGCTGTTAGAATGAACAGCCAATTGGAAATCGATTTCATTCAAATCCTAATGCAAAACCACGTCAAACGATGTGCTGAAGTCTGTATTAAATAAGTTTTAATTGTGGATATCAACTCAATCGCACAGGTGAGAAAACTTTCAAAATATAACGAAAAATATATTCTTTTAAAAAATAATGAAAGGGACACACAAAGATTAAAGACGTATTCAGCCACATATTATGTGGTAGTGCTTTGTTCAGACTGACCTCACAGTCATTTAGAGTAATTATTCCAAACCAAATCAATGTGCTTTTTCAAGAGACAGATTGACTGTTGGGTAGGATTACGGACGCAAGGCATTGCTCACAGTCCCTTTTGTGTAATACATCCATTTGACTACAGGGCCACTACTGTGATTTTCATCTCATCCATAGAAAATAAAGAACAATGTTCACCACACGAGCGAGGCAATGAGTCACTCTGAATCATAACACACCATTCGTGTCTGGAGGATAGACCTTGGCTTGTTAGCAATGTCATCTATTGATGTCTGTCAGGATGCAGTTTGCAATTGCCCTTCAAAATGTGTGCTTTCCATTCAGTCCTTGCCCTCAAAATGTGTGACTATCACTGTAATCCACAGATCTCTGCATAAATGATGTCAAATCCCTCACATGAACCACATTAAGACATACTGCTGGGTTACAGTAAGGCAATAGATAAAACTGTCCGTGTTTAAAATGAAAAATTTCTGGTTTTGGTAACGACCCAGCAAAAACCCTCCACGCTAGGCCTGAGGACTTCGGTAGAGGGAATGATGTACTGGATAGTGGCACAAATAAGTTCCTCTGCTTAGCCTGCCATAACTTTTCTCTCTGTGAAAATATGTCGGAGAGAGGCTCGAGACAGATTTATCTCACTAACGGGTTAACTCTGCAGCGATTCATTTGGGTCTGCGCCACCGCAACCGCCTCCTCTCGGGGAACCTGAGCCTGACAACCGCACCGGACTTGTGTGGAGGAAGTCTGTTAAAAAGAGTTACGGGTGGCCACAGGATTTGAAATGAATTGTTAATGGTGTACACATCAGTTAAAAGCCTTCAGTTGAGAAATGGAGCCCTAGGATGTTCCAGATTTCAAGGAAAGTAGGGACGGGGTGGTCGGAGCACCCCTGCTGGGATGCTAATGAGAAATACTTTCAAAGCCACAGAAGTGCAGTAGCCCTTTTTTCCTTTTAGAGAGCATTTTGTTTGTGCCACGCACCGAGGCAAACCTTGTGTGTTTGTTGGTAGTTAACCTGTGCAAGCACCGACTGTTAGTCACAGAAATCAAACATCTGTTTGATTTCGAGTAATTCCAAAAGCAGTTTGGATGTAAACAAGTATCCAGCGATCTCGTCTAACCCTTAATGCCAAGCGATGAATGGTTAACTCCGACAATTAGGACCCCCACCCCAACTACAAGCCCCCTCCCAATCCAGAATCCTCCTGCCAAGTGAAAATAACCTCTGATTTTTTCCCCCCTTCTTGGACCAGGGATTATGCAGTGGGGGTTTGAACTCAGCCCACAAAATAAAATCTTGTCAAAGCAAGTAAAGTCTGTGAGTAACAGCGCATGATAAATACTTCTCCACAGCAAGCCTGCATTCCAAACTCGGCTCTCTGTCCTGGAAAACTGGTGCGCCATTAAAAAATAGTCCTAATTGCCCTCATGCAGGGATCTGAAACTCTTTCAAAGACAGAATCTGGCATGTGCCAGTTCTTCTCCATGAAGAGAAGGCTTTTGTTTAAACATTCATTCATCATCCCACCTGATGTGATGCATGATTAAAAAGGGTTTTGGTCAGTAAAGGAAAAGCTAGACAATAATGTGGATGTCGCTGTAGAATGTTTCTGATCACATTCATGTGAGAGAACAGAAATAGATCGAGAGATGGAGCTCTGTGTAATACCCTGGCCTAATTTGTAAATCACAGAGCATGTTCAGAAAGGGCAATTTAAGTATATAAAAGGAAAATACAGACTTAAATTTTAAGTTTTTCAACATTTCTTATGTATTACAATTTATAATTAAAGAAAAAATGAAGCAGATTACAGAGCTCCCTCAGGATATTAATAGTTTACCTCAGGGGTTTAGCTATTATATTACTTAATTTTATGTTTGGGCTGCTAATTGCTTGAAAATAAAGCTCCAGCGCAAAAGCTATTCACATAAAAGTCAGAAATTTAGCAAGCTAGAGTGCCTGTGGTCAATTTGAGCTGCTAGTCTCTGTATGGATTGAAACAAGCTGCCCCCTGGTGGGTAAAATGAAACATAAACATGCCCTGGAAAATGCTTGCACAGGAACCCTTCTGCCCATCTCCCTACCACGATCACCGATGTCAGCCTCTCCTTCTGAGAACTGCAGGGTGTTGAAGAGTGGTCCTTTTCCCTTCAAATGTGATTTCCACAAAAGCTCATTTCCTGAATGACTGCTCATGCTCTCTGCTGCATTTTAAAAGTGCACTTCAATTCCAAAAAAAAAAAAAAAAGAGGAAAAACTCAGCTCCTTTTTTTCTACTGCAGCTTAATCAGCGGTGTTTTGGTTTCCTGACCACTGTTATCTTAACTACTGTTGTGTGAAGGGGTAGCTGTATTTCAGCACAAAGGGCATATTTTGGTTGTGTGGTTTGCAATATTTTCAAGATCTTAAAGTGGTTGAGAGGCAAAAACCTGTGGACTGCACTTGCAGCAGGTAGCCAACGTCTACGGCTTCAAAACATCTGCAGCGTCTTTGAGTGAAACCACTTTGAGCCTCACAAATTACAAAATCATTTCATATTTACTAAGAATAGAAAATATAGCAGAATTCCACATAGTTGTCCACAGTATAAATTACCATGTTGACTGCACCTGGAAATATATATATATATATATATATGTATATGTATATGTATACGTGTATCGTACAGTATATTGAACTACATTTTCTTTGAACAAATGGTTGTAGCATCCATTGAAAAGCATCATGTGTGGCAGAAGTCCACACTGGGAACGTTACTGCTCTTGCAATAAGCTATGCTATTGTTACTAAGGTGACAGTCTCGGAGGCCAATTCCTCCATTAGGTGTGTAGATGGGCTGAATTCTGAAGTCCCCTTTTAAAAGCTGCTCATTGTTTAGCGACACTATCTGAAAGCTTGTTTCAGTCATTTCCAAGATGGAGTTATCCTTTTTGGTGCCAGCCTCGCAGTAGTCATCTTTTCTCCTGCCACGATTGTATTTCCATTTGGACGATGATGACCTGCTTTTCTTGTGCATGTGCCAGCAAAACACGCTTAGAAGTGTCACTAAGACCACCAACACTGCCCCACCTATCACTCCAGCTAATAGGAGTGTTGAGGTGTTGTCTTGTTGGGCAGCCTGCTCAGATTCAGAGTATGTGGATGTGGATTTGGTCTTAGCCTCAGAACAGATAGTATCCTCGCCCGGTCTGTAAGTGTTAAGAGTATCCAGAACGTACACGCAGATGCGATAGATAGACCTGGGCTCCAAATTTGACAGGCTAAGTCTTCGTTGGTATCCTGGGACTGTTCTTTCTCGATGGATGTCACTCATCAAACTCTGCCCCATCTTGACCCAAGTCACCTTATAAGCCGTCACAGTGAAGTAAGACTCCCAGCTCACAACAATGCAGGTAGAATTAACAACATGAAAGGAGATTTTTAAGGGGTCTTCATAAGGAGGTAGGGGACCAGGAGGGAAATGTGGAATTGGGGGAGTGGGGTTGGCTGAGGCGGGATAAAAAGCAGTGGGTGGAATGGTGGTGAAGTGGGTAGTTCTAGAGGTGGTTGTGGTGATGGTGGTGGTTCTTCGTGGTGACAATGTAGATGGATATGAATGGGTTGGCCAGGGATGCAACACGGTGCCCGCCGGGCAGTCAATGGCATCTAAGGTGAGCTCTCGAATTACCATGCCACGCACCCTTTCTGGACTCTGGCACGTAAACCCACGGACATTTATCGCAGCCGGCAGAGACCTGAGCCATGCAATGACCCACTTAATGCTGCAGTCACAACGCCAGAGGTTGTTTCTCGCATTAAGGTGCCTCAGGTTTCTCAAGCCGTCAAAGACACCCGATGGAAGAAACTGTAGCTGGTTGCTGGAGATATCTAACTTCTCCAGTTTACTAAGCCCAGCAAAGGATTTCACTTCAATTGTTTCCATCTGGTTTTCCTGCAGGTTGAGCTTGGTTAGGGATGCACTAGGGAGCAACGGGGGTGGAGTGGTGAGGGAGTTGCGTGCTAGGGACAGTTCTTTGAGGTTGACCAAATCCTGGAAGGTTCCTGGAGCGATGGCCTGATCCTCAAGCAAGTTCCCATCCAGCAACAGTCGCTGCAGGGTGGTGACATTCTGGAAGGCATCCTCGTCAATGTCGGCAATGCGATTCTCATCCAAACGCAGCTCCTTCAGATCTGCTGGTAATCCGATAGGAATGCTGCTCAGGTGGTTTTTGGTAAGGAAAAGAAGCTTGAGGCTGACAGCCTCTCTGAAAGCCCCCTCCTCTACCCCTACAGTTGAGATGGAGTTGTCATCCAGGTGGAGTTCCTCCAGCATGGGTAGCTGGGCAAGTGCTGCCCTTGATATAGTCTGGATGTTGTTTTCCTGAAGGTGCAGCACTCGAATGTTCCTGGGAAGGTTGAGGGGAAATTCATCCAGCTGATTTCCATATAGGTAAACAGTTTCTACAGAGGCAACATTGTGTAGCTCCAATGGGAAACCGGCATTGTTGATCTGATTGTTGTGGAGGAAGAGGGTCTTATAACCCTCTTGCACCCCCAGAGGCACAGATGTCAGGCTTCGCTCATTACAGTAAACAAATGTTCTATCGCAGCGGCACTCCTCAGGACAGGAGGAGATGGGGCTGAACTGCACATGCAAGCTCAACAACACTGTCAACCAAAAGCGAAGAAATGAAGTCCAATCATTATTCCAAAATCCAGCTTGAAACTCCATAATGGAAAAAAAGGGAGGGAAAGGAAATGGCAAGACAAACTCAGTGGTTGGAGGGAGTAAAAAGGAAACGTAACAAATCCAGCAAAATGAAGTCCTTTAAAAGATTATTATAATGTGCAGTTTGCAGATAACCAGGAATTTGAGGAGTAATCCCTTGATAATTTCTAGTCCTTGTCTGGAGATGGGGTCTCATTAGAGTGAAGGGGTTCTCTCACTTAAGCCATCCATGCTGAGGAATCAGATCATTGCAGAACTGCTCTTGCTCAATGAATGACACAAGCAGGGTGTGACTGAGAGAGTGCTGAAGCACTGAGCCACACTGTCCACCTCCCAGCCTGCTGTCAAGTGCTGATGGGCCCCAGCCCCGGCTATTTCCGGAAGATGTGACATTTGGGTCCAGAGACCTGTTTCAAAAGAAGGAGAAATTAGAATACAAAAAGTTAACAACAAAAACATATAGTAGGCGAATAAACCTTATACATTCTTGTTTTTTTCAAAGACTCTGTAAAATGCACAAAAATGATAATCATTCAGAAATTTTAAAATAAATGCCTTGAAAGTGATTAAATCTCAAGACCATGATATAAAACTGAGATGTATTTCACAAATTTTGGTAAATAAATAAATAATAATAAAAAAATAACCTCAAAAGATAAAATAAAAAGGGAAAAAATAAAACATTAAGCAAAGAATATTCTGTAACTTTTTTGTTTATAAAAAGTATTTCCAAGTGCATGGCTATTGCTTACGCAATATTCTCTGTTTACTATATAGCATATGGCATCTTCATTGCGCATCATAGATTATGCACGTCCCGTTTGAGCATAGTTCAAAGGGGGAAAAAAGAGTTGAGGGGGAAGGTGTGACAAATGCTGCCTGTCAAATTAAATTGGATTAGGGTATAATTTAGCCTCTCTACCTGGGGGGAAAAAAAAGTCTAAGTAAGCTGAATGTGCACCAATTTTTATCATAATAAACTTCTTTATAATTGTCCAAGGCAGCTGCTGCCCTTTAATCAAGACTGGGGATTTTTTTTTTTTTTTTTTTTTTTTAACCTGAGGAACAGACAACAGTTTTTTTTTTTTTTTTTGGGGGGGGGGGGTTGTGAAATATGAAAGCAGTATATGTTGACAATACCAAAAACAGTATTTATGCACAGATGTAACTTTTCTGTCAGTCCTGTTTGTATTTTGTATGCTGTCATTGTTACTGTAAAATAACATACTTCTTGGCATCTTGAGCCTTCAAACACCTTTGCATTGGATTGTTGCTTTTGTGACTTGACCATCTGCTTTGTTAACAGAGTTAAGACAATCAATGCCTGGCAAGAAAACGCTTATTTTTACTAAGAAGCAAGCTGTGACAGATGCAATTTAAATATGCAAAAAAAAAAAAAAAAAAAAGGAAATACATTACCAGAAAACAAAACCAAATATATGTTTGAATTTGCATCAAAATGCATATTTGTGAGTATGAAGAGGTTTACAGCAAACTGCCTACAAAAACAACAAAAAAAAAAAAAAAACATAATTGTAAAATCTGATACAGTAAAAACCTGTTAATTGGTTAGCTGTAAGTTACCTTATTATATACAGTAAAAAGTATCTTTGATTTAAGTTAATACATGTAGTTTTACTGTAAAATACCATAAAAAATGATTTTGGAAGTAAACAAAGACAAACTTTTACAGTAAAATATAACACATATATGAATCAAAATACAAGTCACATAGTAAAACGGTAAAAAAAAAAAAAAAAAAAAAATAAAAAAAATCCTAGAAGTGATGTTTCACATTTAATTATATTTTATTTAATAATTTATTATTGAACAATGTATTTATTCTTACAATTCTAATCATTTATTTGCAGTATGTTATGTTACTAATTTTATGCTGTTTGGTTACTGTTCACTGCTTTATTCACACCATGTTTTCCCCGGTGGTGTTTTGTGTTTGTGTGGGTCACACTGTACTGTATGATTATTGAGTATTGTTTATGGAAAGGCCCATTTTTCTTAACGTTGTTTCATCGTGAGGTCTTCCATTTAAACACTTTTATTATTACGGTGCTTATATTTAGTAGGCCTATATTTAAGTTGCACAATTGGTTGCTATATCAGTTAAGAAAATATACGTTGATCAGTAAAATATGCAGGCACCAAAATGCCATCCCTCAAAGGCTGAAACGTTGTCACGTTTTTAATTTCTGACAACCACAGCTAACAGTGCTTATCTTGAGAAAACCGCATGTTCACAGAATAATAATAATAATAATAATAATAATAATAATAATAATAATAAAAAGCAAAGACAAAACAACATAAAAGTTTGTATCGTAGGAAACGTTTCGAGGCAGATCAGGTGAACTCGAGAGAGCAGAGAAGCTGTTGATGTGAATGAATAATCAGATGGTACTCAGAGCCGAGCGTAAGTAAAAAGAAACGGTGCTATGACGCGCATTGATGTTTGACCAGATAAACCGCTTTAGTTATCTACTATTTACCCTAAATATGTTATTCGATATGCTGAAATGCTGCCAAGCCTTAGACTAACCAACGAACACAGCAGTTTGCGGAAAAGTAAAAGCCCATAGTGAAGGCAGAATAGTTTCGGACGAAATGCCTGGAAACTATAAAGGTCAATGCAACTTAGAAGTAGTCATTCGTACACTTTTAACTTAACATGTGTATGTTAACTATAACCTACTCCTGGATTTAGACGGGTACATTTGTTTCCATTAAAATCAGCTTACCTTATCAAACATGTTTTTATCCGTATATTTCAAGCACAAAGAACACTTGTCCCCCTATCCTTGTTCTTCATGCGCTCGGTGAAATGGACGGGACGTAAAGATCCAACGCCATTCCCATAACATGCTGTTCTACCGAATCGGTTCCGAGCTCCTCTCCGCCCGTGGCTCCTCCGGACAGCATACTGACTCCCGTGTGGAGAGCTCAGTGCGCGCGCTCACTACTTTTTTTGCCGAGGCGAATCCCCTCTGTTCCCCTTTCCACGGCTGAGCCCTCGTTTAAACCTTTAATTTACATCAAATTCACATTTGCAAAATCCACTTTCTCCAAGAGTCGGTAAACTCGCCGAAAAAACCCAAAATACATCCACGTCACCGCGTATCATATCATCATACTTCGAGAAAGCGAAACACAAGAGTTCGTCGATTTATCTCCGAGAGATGTTTACAGAGGAAAACTGCGCTGGTAATGATCTGTTCACTGCACACCTCCGTCCTCTCTCTCTCTCTCTCTCTCTCTCTCTCTCTCTCTCTTTCTCTCTCGTTCGGTCGGTCCTCCCACACTGTCCTGAGTAAAGAGATTACAGGCTGGGGTGGAATGACACTTACATTTTAAGTTCCTCATCTTTTTTTTAAGAATATGAGCTTGCTTTCCATATTGATATATTTTACATTTTACTATTTAACGTCAATGTTAAATTAAATGATTCCATATAACACGATTGGGCAATGTGTTACCTACAAAGATACATTTTACGCTCGTAATTTCATATTTACCCCCCCCCCCCTGTGTCGTTCCTAACTTTTTTTTTTTTTTTTTTTTCTCACGATCTCGTTAACCTATTTAATGAGGTGACATTTTCTTATGATTCACAATTTGATTTGTACTGAACTCTAATTCTATACAAAGTTCTATACAGAACTCTAGGGTTCTCGACTTTTAAGGACATTTTTATGCCAAAAATGTTCTATAGCCTAGGAGAAATGTCTAAAATGCATGTAATACTTTCAAGGTTGTTTCAGTTATTCTCTACTTATAATGTATGAGCTGTTTAATTAATACAGTTTAATTAATAAAATAAATTATGCTAAAAAATGAAATAAAACTAAATCTATAAAATGATTTCTTCTAAGAATTCAACTCCTGAATTATTATTATTTTATTTATTTTTTTCAGTCTCTGTTTCATTCACACAAAGTTGGCAAACATAAAAGAATCTCTTTTTTTTTTTTTTTTTTTTCCCTCTGCCTATAGTTTGAAAACCAAAGACAGCTGTCTTTCTGCCCGGTTAGTCATTGATTTGACAGGTAGTGTGTTTGTATGAAAGCACCTTCTAAGGTAACTGCTTTCAGAGATTCTTCCAATAATGTCATGTCTAATAATGTACAACACATTCAATAAGCTTAGAGATTTAAGCACATATATACACTTATGTGTCTTGCTGTCTTCCCACTTCCGTATTCTGCCAGTGAAGGCCTTTTTCAGCCACGTTTTTTTTTTTTTCTTTCAGATACAGCTTCTCTCTCCCTCTCTCCAAGCGTAGCATTCATTAACTATTCGCTCACTGGTGTGCAAGACGTACAGAATGTGCCGATACTGCACTCTGTCAGACTATACATTTTAATTAGGGCCAGATTACTGTAAACGCGACATGATATTTAAATAGAGGCCGACTAACAGTGAAGGGACAGCTTGACGTAGGCCTATATCCAGTGGGAGGGAAAACTCCACACACTTATTAGGACCCGAATGATTTGGTAATCAATTTGCGATCGTTAGATTAAATGACAAGGAAGGGCAGAGAATTATAATCGTTGAACATTGAGAAATGAGTGTCTCCCGCCTTATTGAAAATAAATTGATCCTAGTATCCGAGTTCCATCGTATCATGTTGCGAAGAGCCCTTTTAGTGACTTTCCAGATGTCTTTTATATTTATTTTTATCTTCTAAATGTCAGTGATTGACTGCATCGTCCTTCTCAGTCCACAAAATTTCATTTCAACATAAATCTGTCTGCCGTACAGACAATGAATTATGTACTGAACCCAAAAATATGCAGAAGTAAAAAGAGAGGCTGCCATATTTTACATAGAATCACATTTACTTAAAAACGCTGTCCTGGAGTGTCTCAATCGGCTCCCTAGTTTGATAGTAAATATCCTTCCCAGGCAATCAGCCCCTAATAAAAAATCATATAAACCATTGAGCACTACATTCATGTATCACAAATTTTGTCTTATATTCTTAAGAGGTTCCAAAAAAAAAAAAAAAAATGAGGGTTTGTAAATGATGACAATTTTCATGCAATTTTCATGTTGTTTCTTTCTTCTGTAGAACACAAAAGAAGATCTTCTGAAAAAGTTTATTTCTATGTCTAAACACTGAAGAAAAAAAAAGGTGTAGAAACAATTTTCACTCAGAAATTAGTAAATTTCACAAATAATTACAAATTAATAGCAAAACACATTGAATTAAATGTAATTTTGAAGTAGAAAAACTAAAATAGTATTTTATTGTACTTTAAACAATCTTCAAAATATCTTATTTTGTGCACCAAGTAAAAATTCACGGTTCTCTGTACCAATTTCGGTACCATCGCAAAAACTGTTGAAACTATTTTACTATTTTATTTGAAATGTTATTAACTATTTGAACATAAAAAAAAAATAAAATAAAAAAAATTATCAATCAAAAAGGAAAACCGAAACTAGGACTGCAGATATACAAACCGTAAACAAAGCAGTGTTTGCTTACCATTTTGAATATCAATCACGCTGCTCACTTTCTTCATTCCAGTCGGTTTATGCTATTATGAAAATATTCATGCATTCAAATGATCAGGTAAGATGACATAAAACTATATAGCCTTCTGTCTTTACCGTCTTGACTTCTTTGCTCGCTTTCATCACTTTTGCTTTTATTCTCGTGAACTGACTTGTTCGCTAAGCTAAACAGCCAATCAGAGTTCTCTCTCACTGACGGCCCGATGCCGATTCAACATGCTGAATTGGCCCAAAAAACCCCAACGGCATCCAACTGGAGCCAACGGTGCGGAACAAACCAAAAAATGAAACTGACCAATGCTCAAAAACCATCGGATTGTTGTGTCCCGGCCTTTAGGCTATGTTCAGCACCTGCTCTCTGGATCTACACTCCTGCTATAATCATAAAAAGCTTATTTACATTGTGTTTATACTTTGTTGGTAATAATAATGAAAAGATTTGCAAGTGTGCAGAACTCTAAACTGCGTAGTGAATGATAGCTCCTGTGTTTTGATGGCTGTTGAGCAGATTCTGACTAACTTAAACACCTCTGATTGGCTATTGTGATGTCTGTGATTGGCTACAATGATCAATACTTCAAAAACATGTTGTAAATTGACATCTTTGACGCTCTTCACATTCACCTTACGCAGATACAAACAGGAGTGTTAGAAAGTAGATGTCTGTCAGCGGGCCGTATCAAATATACGTGGTACTCAATATTACCGGTACTGCACTGTAAAAAAAGAATTGCTGGTTTAACTTGAAAAAGTAAGTTACCTAGTTGCCTTAAAATTTGAGTTTGTTGAAATTAAAAATGTTAATTTAATACAATGAAGGCGATTGGTTTAATCAACAGAAACTCAAAATATTATGTTATCTGAACCACATTCATTATTTAAGTTGATTTGACAAATCATGAAAATTATTTTTACAGTGTGCAGAAATGCTGGTATTGTCACATTTTTAAAATGTGACAATACCAGCAATTTTACCGGTACTTTTGACAGCCCTAGTTTAGTGGATTGTGTCCTTGCTAATACCAGAATTTGTGTTAATAATATACTGATTCGCAACAAAGAGAACTAGAGAATGAGCCACAGTGCTACATTACCAGAATGCAATACTAACACAGCAGAGGGTTTTGTTAAATATTTGCTCATACCTTTCAGTGTCATTATACAGCAGTGGCAGAACACAATTTACAGCTCCTTTTATGCAAGTGAAGGAATTTCTTTTATTTTCTTATTGCTTTTAATGAACCACATGGCCCTTCAGCAGCCAGCTACTCAAACAAACATTTGCAGATCTATTGCGCACAGGAGTTTTACTAGTCTGAAGTGTTCAAAGGGCTGCTACCGAAACTCACGTGTGATTTATATTCCTCATCACTTTGTGAAAACTGCACGGATCCTTTTTCTTAAGACCACCTATACAACAAACTATAACATAGTAACATTTGAACTGTTGCTAGACTTTTTGTACCACTACTGCAGTATGTCCATATCCAAAACTTTTAAGTGTTACATATTTAATAGCTGAGACCAAACATTAAAGGTGCCCTAGAATTAAAAATTGAATTTATCTTGGCATAGTTAAATAACAAGAGTTCAGTACATGGAAAAGACATACATTGAGTCTCAAACTCCATTGTTTCCTCCTTCTTATATAAATTTGTTTAAACGACCTCCGAAGAACGGTCGAATCTCAACATAACACAGACTGTTATGTAACAGTCGGGGTGTACGCCCCAATTTTGCATAATGCCAGCCCATGTTCCCAACATTATAAAAGGCATTAGACAAGGGCATCCAGTTAATGTCTGGATCTGTGCACAGGTGAATCAACAGACTAGGTAAGCAAGCAAGAACAATAGCAAAAAATGGCAGATGGAGCAATAATAACTGACATGATCCATGATAACATGATATTTTTAGTGATATTTGTAAACTGTCTTTCTAAATGTTTCGTTAGCATATTGCTAATGTACTGTTAAATGTGGTTAAAGTTACCATTGTTTCTTACTGTATTCACGGAGACAAGAGCCGTCGCTATTTTCATTTTTAAACACTTGCAGTCTGTATAATTCATAAACACAACTTCATTCTTTATAAATCTCTCAACAGTGTAGCATTAGCCGTTAGCCACGGAGGACAGCCTCAAATTCACTCAGAATAAAACGTTAACATCCAAATAAATACTTTACTCACATAATTCGAAGCATGCATACAGCATGCATGACGAACATATTGTAAAGATCCATTTAAGGGTTATATTAGCTGTGTGAACTTTGTAAATGCGCTGTAATATAGTCGACAGCTCATGTGGCAGGGAGCACGCGAATTAAAGGGGCGGCGCTGCCTAAATCAGTGCATTGTTAATGATGCCCCAAAATAGGCAGTTAAAAAAATTAATTTAAAAAAAAATCTATGGGGTATTTTGAGCTGAAACTTCACAGACACTTTCAGGAGACACCTTAGACTTATATTACATCTTGTGAAAAAGCATTCTTGGGCACCTTTAACACTTTGTGGCTTAAAGCACCTAAGGATGTGTTTAATAAAGAATGATCAAAATAAACAACAAATAATGTAAATTCTCACAGTGTAATTTCAAGCATGTCTCTGAAATCTGAAATTGCTAAGAGTAACATTGAAATTCATTCATGTTTTTATTTTTTGCGTCTCAATTAAGCTGCATGCAGTGATAATACCGTTTACAAACAAGTCATTATTTTAGAAAAAAAAAAATTTTGCGAATCAAATTGTGAATAAAATGGAGGGGGAAACATAGATCTGCTTTTTTACCATGTGCAAGATGCTTAAACGCTCTTTTTGGAGTCTCATAGTAGATCTGTACACATTTTAAGGATATAAGAATTGTTTTGGTCATGAATTACTGTTTTTATTAGCAATCAGTTGAGTGAATTATTCAAAGACTCACTTCTCCAGACTTGTGGCCAAAAATAACATCATAAGTCACATGTCGAAACCTGCAGACAGGGCAAGTGAACAAATTTGAATGAATCCTTTTGATTCAAAATAGATTCAAACAAATCAACTCACTGAATCAAAATCTCCACCAATCACAAGTAAATATAAATATTTATTGTGTGAAAATGATCTAAATTTTTACACAATTTATGACTGTTCCTCCATAATGCCCAGCAGTTTTGCCACCAATTTTCCAACTGACAGGCTTTTATACTGTATATGACATATGTACACATACTTACTGTAAAACAATAATCTGTATACACTACAGTAGCTGAAAGTAAACACTAACGCCCTGTGGCTGATAGCATCTCTATTTCTAAATGAAATATTCTACAGTCAACATCTAAATATGTTTGATTCATATCACATCATCTGATGAAAATGTTCCACTGCTGATAGATTTGACTGGAAATAGGTTTCAGGTCACATTTATTCTGCTGGTTGAGCACTCAGTGTGTGTCTGGGAGGCAAAGCTTAAAATCTGGATCAAAGCCCTCACTCACTGACCCCTCTGGACCCAATCCACAATCGGATCACTACAGAGAGAGAAAGATGCCCGCTCACTCTCCTGACCAACATGCATTACATTTTTAAAGTATATGCGATTTAGTGGATTTGCATGTTATGTGTTTTCCAGTGCCTACATATGGTCTAACTAGTATTAACCAAGAATGACTTTTGTGAAATATCATCCATGATGGTTTTAGTATTTGTCCTGTGCTTGAAGTGTTTTCATCCTTGAGATTTGTGAGCAGCTTAGCATAAGGACTTGTATAAACATAAGGACTAGGATAAGATTTGATTTTTTTTTTTTTTTTTTTTTTTTTGAGGGCTGATTCTTTCTCATTTCCTTTGCACTTACAAACACCTTTCCAAGATGGTCAAAGAACAAGTGTTCAATGAGCCCCCAGCGTCTTTCACAAGAGGACAATCAAAGTATGCAATGTTTCACTCAGCCAACCGAGACAGCTTCGGCAAGCTGTAAAAACAGGGTCTCGCAACAAGCGAGGCCTTGTTTTTTCCTGCCGACTTGGCGGAGAAAGACAGTGAGACAGAGGTCAGAGAGGCAGCCAGAGGATGGGTCTTATCCAGCGCCCTAATCCTGCCGGGAGCTCTGTCGTTTGAAGTCACATCTGCTGCGAATTTCCCTCCGTCGAGCTCAGGCAGGAGGAAGTCTTAAGTCTGAGGGGGGTGAGTTTCCCCTGGTGGTGCTGATACGGCTCAACCCTCATCCTGGGTCACCTACACTGGACCTGTATTCACACGGCTAAGGGTTTTATTGTTCTCAGAGGAAGTGCTGATCTACAATCAGATGTTCGATGTTGCTCCGTTGTGGGTATGATTACACTGTATTGTACGTTTTACATTATAGTGTTCATTACATGTAAGTATTATTAAATATAATAGTAATGATACTAATAAAGGGCATTTGGGTGTTTCTTCAACTACAGAACATTTCACTAATTGCGGCAGTCCTTCAGCTGACATACAAAAATACTGTATATCGTTACATAAAAATACATGGCAACATAGGACAGTTGGGGCATTCACACCGGATAGTTCTATGAACTTCTAGGAGCACCAGTGTGGTTCCCCCGAGAACTAATATTTCCCCTATGGCCATTTTCCTGGTTACATTTGCACCGCCAGTAGGAACTATGAAGTGACGTAAACTGTGCTTGTTGTTGTAACCTTTATTTTGATGGTGTGGCGGACCTTTATTTTGACAGCACTGAGAACGCCAGAGCCTGAGCAGACAGCGCTCACGTTCTCTGTCTTCATTAGTTTACGATTTGCTTAACAGCCTGTCTGTTATTAGATAGTACTGTTATACAAAGAAAGTAGACAGTATATGAAAAAGTATTAGCATTTGCTGTGTGGTTGATGTCCATTGCCCTGAGCAGAAATACATAAGCATGTTTCACTCTGTTGCGATGGATTTTCTCCTTAAAGGGTTAGTTCACCAAATGTAGTCATATGAACTGTTTTAAATATGTTTTTAGTACCTTTCTTGCTGGGAATAGAGGCCTCACTGAGCCATTGGATTTCATAAAAAAATATCTTAATTTGTGTTCCGAAGATGAACGTACGGAAGAGGATTAGGGCCAAGCAATAATAAAAAAATAAAACCATCCGAGATTAAAGCAACTCGTTAATAAAAAGTTGAATAATGTTGAGAATAAATCGTTAAATTCGAGAAAAAACTCATTAAATTTTGAGAACAAAAAGTAAAATGTGAGAATAAGTCATAAATTCGATAAAAAGTTGAAAAAACAAATTCGTTAAATTTCGAGAAATTCGAAAAAAAAGTCGAGATAAAATGTTGAGAATAAAGTCATTAATTTATGAGAAAAAAGTCGTTAAATTACGAATTTGTTCTCATAATTTAACGACTTTTTTTCTCGTAATTTAATGACTTTATTCTCATAATTTAATGACTTTATTCTCAACATTTTATCTCGACTTTTTTCTCGAAATGTAACGACATTTTTCTCATAATTTAACGAATTTCTTCTCATAATTCAACGACTTTTTTCTCGTAATTTAATGACTTTATTCTCAACATTTTATTTCGACTTTTTTCTCGAAATTTAACGAGTTTTTTCTCGTAATTTAATGAGTTTATTCTCAACATTTTATCTCGACTTTTTTCTCGAAATTTAACAACATTTTTCTCATAATTTAACTAATTTCTTCTCATAATTCAACAACTTTTTTCTCGTAATTTAATGAGTTTATTCTCAACATTTTATCTCGACTTTTTTCTCAAAATTTAACGACATTTTTCTCATAATTTAACGAATTTGTTCTCGTAATTTAACGACTTTTTTCTTGTAATTTAATGACTTTATTCTCAACATTTTATCTCGACTTTTTTCTTGAAATTTAACAAGTTTTTTCTCGAAATTTAACAACTTTAATCTCGAGATGGTTTTATTTTTTTATTATTGCTTGGCCCTAATCCTCTTCCGTATGAACGAAGGTCTTACAGGTGTAGAATGACATGAGGGTGAGTAATAAATTACATAATTTTTGGGTGGACTAACCCTTTAACTCGAGAGGTCCATTTTTATCCGTGTTCCTAGAGTTAGTTTGTAGAGTAAATATAGGCTATAAACTGTGTGTGTACACAGCTTTTTGTAAAAAAAAATAAATAAATGGAGGGTGCCGGTGTTTCGTGTGCATTCGGCCAATCAACATACACCCCTACTCTGAAATATGAGCTAATTTAGTTCCCCCAAAAGAAGTTCCTAGAACTAAAATCATTCCTAGTTCCTGAGGTGCGAACATGGCAAAATACATGTACTTCCGCCAATAGTAGTGTGATCAAATATGTAATAATCAATGATTTTAGTGACAGGGTTGAACTTAACTATCGTTAACACTCATGTTCCTGACGTCTTTGGTGACCTTACTTATATGAGGTCTCAGGTGCAGTGGCTTCAGGGTATTTGCGTGACTGAACGATTATTCATGATTGGCCCAGTCCAATATCCCATGGGTAATTCTTCACACATATATGTATCTGCTTGAGTCTTAAGAAATGACCTCTGGATATATATTTTGGGGTTTAATATATGCAAAATCAAGTTATGTGAGCAGTTAATGAGCACTGAGAAAATGAGTCTGCATACAAGTGAATGGGTGAAACGGTTTTGTTGCAAATGAGGTACAACCGTCTATCCCCATCCCCCCACCCCCCCTCTCTCTCTCACACACACACACACACTCACTCACTCGTGGTCAATCTTGTTGTCAAAACAGCTCTCCTGTGCTCAGCCTACCATGATGGAGAGAAAATGAAAGAGAGAGAGAGAGATTATTCACATACAATGCTTTGTCAGCATCTTCCCTTCAGATCCCTAAAAAGACAACAGTAACTTGCAGTGTGTCAAAACGTGGATGACGCTTGTGTGTAAGCTGGTGTTTAGTTTGCTGTGCAGATAAAAATGTATTTATACACTGCAGGGCGTCATGAAAAATCTCTGAAGTTCACAGACTATGTGCCAGCAGTCATTTGGCGAGAGCATAAGCCATTGTGACATAATCTGTTTCAGTTAGACTGACAGGCAAGAGTCAGAGAGGAGTCAGTTTCTGCCACACATGTCAGCTTGAGCTGCTGTCAATCCAAAGACTGACAGCATTTTTCTTTTCTTTAATAACCTTTTTTTTTTATATACGGGATCCATCAATCCAGAAAAGAAACTATAAGCAAATATATTTTTCTGACTAAGAGAATATTTAGAAATAACCAGGAAAAAATACTCTAGACTGAGACTTTGACTGAAGTTCATCTGGTTGTAATTATTCAGTTAAATAAATATTATACTACAGTTAGTTCCGATCTGGACATTTGATTGGCTGAGCGGTATTCCAAGAGTGCTGATGCAGTCCAACAGCACTACTTTTCACTGTTTGTATCACTCCAGATTTGAATCAATTGTATGACTCTTTCTGTGGACTACGTCTTTGGTGCCAGTAGGTGGCGATAAGTGACTTTACTAGTGAGTCATTGAGTCGTACTGAATTGATTCATTCAACAACACTGATTCACTCGTTTTAGGAACAAAACAAGTTTTTTTTTTTTTTTTTTTTTTTTTTTTTCTTGCCACAATCAACTTACATGAAATTATACCAACACAAATAGAACAACAAGAAGAACAACTGTCTTTGAATCATTGATTCATTCACTCAATTCGTTCAGAATCGCGTTCCCCTCTAGGCGTATAGGCCGATTTATATTTCTGCACACTCCATAAGCCACTCCATAAACTCAAGCCCCTGAGCACCCACGGGATCGGCACCTATGGGTACAGTCATGAAACAAGTGACAGTCTTGCATCATTCACTGAACCAAGTTCATTCAACAACACTGAATCTTTTAGGAACGAAACAAGTGAATTGTCAAATCCTTTAACCAATTCGCTCCTAAACTAATTTGTGTAGGAAGAAAAAACAACATTAATATGTGTTTGAGTGTTTTATTGGAGACTAATGGATTATTCTGTTGTGGCTTCATTTGGAACTCTTTGGCAGAGCAAAAATATAGACGCATTATTGTGTCTAAAATGTAAGTTCCTCATTATCTACTTCCTTGTTTATTGAATTGTAGTATAAAAGCGATGTTACACCCGCACCAGGGTGGATGATATACAGTTTTTGAACGCTGCATGCCAATCAAATTAGGGGCCGTTGCACAGAATGTGTTTTGCATTCAAATTTGCTGCTTTTCCATTGTTTTTCTATTTAAAGTCGCCATTATTTTATTTATTTATTTATTTATTTTTACTTTCAGTATGAATATATTAGCCTTACTGTATTCTATAAGTGTGCTCCAAAACAATGACACACACACACACACACACACACACACACACACACACACACACACACACACACACACACACACACACACATATATAATTGTTGGCCACAATTATTGGCACCCAATTATTGCAATGTCCTTTTCCCAAGATAATAGCTCTGAGTCTTCTTCTATAATGCCTGATGAGTTTGGAGAACACCTGACGTGATCAGAGACCATTCCTCCATACAGAATCTCTCCAGATCCTTCAGATTCCTGCTCCATGTTGGTGCTTCTTCTCTTCAGTTCACTCCACTCATTTTCTTTAGGTTTCAGGTCAGGGACATGGGATGGCCATGGCAGAAGCTTCATTTCGTGCTCGGTGACACATTTTTGTGTTGGTTTTGATGTTTGTTTTGGATCATTGTCCTGATGGACGATCCAACCACTGCCCATTATTGGATTTCTAGCAGAAGTGGTCAGGTTTTGATTTTTTCTTATCTGTTAGTATTTGATAGAATCCATGATGCCATGTATCTGAACAAGATTTCCAGGACCTCCAGCAGAAAAATAGGCCCACAACATTAAAGATCCAGCAGTATATTTAACCGTGGGCATGGGGTACTTTTTATCCATGTGTGCACCAAACCCATCTGGTGGGTTTGCTGCCAAAAAGCTCTTTTTTTAGTTTCATCTGAGCATAGAACCAGGTCCCTTTTGAAGTTCCAGTCTTGTCTGACAACTGAATATGCTGGAGTTTGTTTTTGGATGCGCAAAGAAGGATTTTTCTTGAAACCCTCCCGAACAACTTGTGGGGATGTAGGTGTTGTTTGATAATTTTTTTAGGCTTTCTGAGACTCAAGACTCAACTAATCTCTGCAATTCTCCAGCTGTGATCCTTGAATAGTCTTTGGCCACTCAAACTCTCCTCCTCACTGCACATTAGGACGATTTAGACACGCGTCCTCTTCCAGGCAGATTTGTAACATCTTTAGTTGATTGAAGCTAAAGACGATCTTTTGCTGCACATCAGAACTATATTCTTTGTTTTTTTTTTTTCTCATTGTGATGAATGATTAAGGGGATTTGTCCTTTGTGTTTACACATATTTGTACTCCTCCTCCTCCTAGTCACCCTGGTGTGCTAAAAAATGTAAATGTGAATGGGAATATACTTCAGAGTTATTTTACTCAGAAGAATTTCTAGGGATGCCAATAATTGTGGCAAACATGTATTGGAGAAAAACATTTATTTCATAATGAGCTTTTTCCCCCATTTTCAATTCTTTTCCTTCAATGAAAGGTTAGAATTTTGTGAATTTTTTGAATGAAAGATCAAAAAGATAAACAATGCAGATTTTTTTTCACAGCCACCTTTGCTCATATTTACTAAGGGTGCCAATATTTGTGGAGGGCACTGTATATATATATAGCTAGTATATAAGAGTTTCAGTATTTCAGTAAATCAGTATTGTATCTACTCGGTATTGAAAAGTCATTCATTAATTTTGCGCAAAATGCGATTTCCGTCGTGTTATTCTGTCATGTTTTCTCCCTTTCTTTCCAAAATGCGACAAACGGCAGTCTCCCTTCTCTGCAGAACCCGATATATCCGCTTAACTAATCACAGCGCACCATTCAACGCATTGTAAACAGTAATGGCAGTGCTCTGAATACATCCGGCATCCTTCTTTTCCTTATCTGTTTTGTGCTTTGTGATCAAGAAAAACAGAAAAAAAGAATCATTTTGATGGCATTGATGAACCTGTGGTGGAAGAAATGCAAGTCATCGAAATATTATCATTTACGTGAGGAGAAAAGAAGATGAGGCACTTGAGTCAGGAGGAGGAAAAATGCTGGCTGTTGCTTGTTCCACGACAGCATCAAACTTATGTCACGGTCCCCAAAACTGAATCATGAACAGTTTTTAAAAGCTGTTTTTAACCCATTTTAGCCCACCGGCAACTATAGTTGCTGCAGTGTATGGTTGTCATTTTCCTTTTGTAAGTTTTTTTCTAGATGTTTTCCATGTTTTATTTCTCAATGACATGCAAGAAAACATCCAAATAAAGGATTTCAAGAACAAAAAAAAGGTATTCACTTCCTTCCTGTGACATGAGGCTGTCAACTTCCTACCCCTACGTTCAGGAAGAATATTGAAGGCAAACCCTCCTAAAGAAAAATAATTTTCATGTTAATATTAGGGTTTTTTTGTTGACATATATATATATATCTACGTAATCATGAGGGTCTCTAAAATCATCCAAACAAAACAAATCTTACAAGAGATCTATAGTTTTTTGTATACTTAGTCAAAAATCCAAGTGGCAACTATAGTTGCCGGTGGGCAAATGACTTGTAAGTACATATATAATGGGGAAATGGGGTATACTGTGTTCAATGGGTTAATAAATCAAGGTTATTGGTCTTGTTTAGTGCCTTCTGCTTTCATAATATTTTATATTGTTATATATTATATATTGTTATTTGTTAATTAATATATTTTTTATTTATTTTTTATTGTTTGTTATATGTGACCCTGGACTACAAAACCAGTCATAAAGGTCAATTTTTTTTTTTAAATTGAGATGTATACATCATCTGAAAGCTGAATTTATAGCTTTTCATTGATTATGGTTTTTATGATTGACATTTGGCCGAGATACAACTATTTGAAAATCTGGAATCTGAAGGTGCAAAAAAAAGCTAAATATTGAGAAAATTGCCTTAAAATTGACCGAATTAAGTCCTTAACAATGTATATCCATTCACAAAAATATTTTTTTATCTATTTACAGTAGAAAGTTTACAAAATATCTTAATTGAACATGATCTTTACTTAATATCCTAATGATTTTTGGCATTAAATAAAAAAAAAAAAAAAACTCAATAATTTTGACCCATACAATGTATTGTTTGCTATTGCTACAAATATAACCGTGCAACTTATGACTGGTTTTGTGGTCCAGGGTCACATATAGATGTAATTTTTTCTAATGAACAATGTAATTTAACATTTTAATTCACAATGCTCTGTTGGAATTAATGGCTGCACTTTGTTCGGCACTATGTTCCACCACTTTAAAACAAACGGATTTGTTGTTTGATGTGTTTTCATATTCAAGAGATCATAAGCTAAATGCAGCTTTTTTGTGTTCACATCGAATGTTCTTCAACTTTGATTGATCTGTTGATCTGTTGAAAGAAGTTATTTTGAGTTAGATGCATAAATGTGCATACAACATATGCCCACCGGCAACTATAGTTGCCACACATTCAAACACGTTTTTTAAGAATAAAAACAAAAACCTGGGGAAAATAAATGCAGAACATGTTCATATAGGACACTATTAACACTATTAACAGGCACAAATTTAATACTATCGGCAAATGTTTATTTTAACCATGCGCTGGTGAAATCATTCAGACATAATTAATTTATAACATTAACAAAAATAGGAGCGACGACTTGTATTTTTAGGCACAAATTTAATACCAAAGTACTCGGCAATATGAAAAAAAATGATTAATTGTGAAAAGAAAGAAAAAAAAAACTTATTTTAAATTTTTATAATAAACATTTTAAAATTTGTAATGTTTTTATAACCAAAAGATGCTATGTGAAAGTTTGAAACAGAAAATAGGAAAAACCCATTTTTACTCAAATTAATCTAAATGGATTTATAGTGTTTTGGAACCAAACTCTTCATATATATAAAAGATATAAGCATTCAAAATGTACAGTCTCTCACTTCCGCCAATATGGATCATTGATTTGTATGGCATCACACTGCATTACAGCTTCTCATCAGATTTTCTGTCCAATCAAATCTAGAATCTGAAGCATCCCGCCCCCTACATTATAAATAGACGCTGAAGCTGAAATCGTTCACTTGTTCACACAATTACTATATTCTACATGGTGAATGGCACTCAGTGCACTGTATAGGGGATAGGGAACAATTCAGACAGCGTACATATGCCTTCCATTGGGGCGAATGAAGTCTGGTTTCACGTTAGTGTTACGCGAACCACACACACACACACACAGTGTTCTCCAGTCCAGAGACGCGAGAGCACAGAGCAGATCACATGCGCAAGTCAGCGCAGACCCATTTGAATTCTGCACAGAATGCTGTATTTTAAAGCGATAATGGAGGATATTAAATGGTTATAGATTTAGAAGGAAACTGTTACTGTAACTGAAACTATTGGCTATTTTAAAAAAGAGGAGGAGCTGTTTGATATGTCTCGCACTGTTTTCTGTTTTCAGTGACAATTACGGGAACACATTTAATAATGCTGTGCATTTCAAGCCACTTCAGTGGCCGTTTTAAGCTAGACAGGCCAGTGCATCTCACACATGACACAGCATTCTAAACAAATTATAATAACATTCTGTAATAACGCCTTTAGAGAACTTGGTACTTGCAGCTCCAATCCAGCTCATTATTTTCCATTATATTTGAGTGTAAGGCAAACGGTTTAGCTGACTTGAGTATTTATTTCTCATAGTGTGGTAATAGCTTTCATATGATGCTGTAAAGATGAAACAATTGTTTCAAAGCCCTTAAGAATGGGTTTAGATGATTAACTGCCACTTGGCCTTTCTGATAACCATCCACGCTAAAATTCACTTTGGCAGGATAATAATTCTGTTAATCTCAGATTACATCTTTAAAAAAATCAATTTCACACCTGAAAGCCATGTCTGATTTGAGTTTATTGCTTCAGACACTCCCATCATCTGAGTTAGTGATTTATGTGCTGAATCTAATAGTGTCTCAGGATTATGTTCCACTTTTACGGTAATTGCTTCGTGTTTGCGCCGCTATTGTTTACAGTGAGTGAAAGTGTCTCAACAAGGGTGTGAACGTGAGATTGTTTATAC